>NW_004524667.1:360154-378986 GCF_000260255.1 Octodon degus | reverse complement strand
TAGCATCTTAACATAATTGTAGTTCACTATCACATTGAAAAAATTGACGCTGCTAAAATTTACTCATCTTTTCCCACATTTTACCAGTGTAATAAACACTCATTTTTGTGTAAAAAAAAAAAAAAGGATATTCAACTGGGTTCTTTGTTAATAGAAAATTTGATTTATCTTCAGTGCATTTCTTAAATGCATAAGTGATGATAACTGTTGCATTGTTTTACTAAGACACGTATCTACCTGTGTATAATAATCAAGTGATTTTTTTTCTAAGCTAAGCTGGGAGAAAAAAAGTCTGCTACTCTTTTTTGAGAAAGTTGAATGAAAACTTTGCTAAAATCAAGTGCTTCTTGTAGCAGTTGTGCAGTGAGGCATGCTGTTTTTGCTAGTTGAACACAAATTTCCCAAGACTCATATGTTGCTATATGCTATGTCTTGAAATTTCTGTGCAAATTCTAAATTAAAAGGAAACCTATTCACATATACACAAGAATCTTCATATTATTTGTATATATAATGTACATATATATCCTTAATGTAAATATATATACACTTTTGATTTATAAATGAACATACATTATATGTTCTCTCTATATATAAGAATTATATATAGTTATATATATAAGAATATATATATATCACTGTTTACATGAATAAACACACACACACACACACTAAATTCTTTAAGTTTTAGTTCCAAACTATGATTTGCATTAGAAAAAAAAACCTTGTAAATTGAGGCAGTAAGTGTATGCATTTATGACAACTTCTATGAAAAAGAATAAAGCTACTTTGAGCTTTAATTTATCAGACACTCTCTCCAGTGACTTTTTTGGAGAAGGCTGAATGAAGATATTTAGAAAGAGCTTCTAGAATATGTCTGTGTTAGCAGCCACTCAGGCCCTCTCAGTGTGCACCCTCACAAGCTTCCCTTGCCCCGCTCTCCTCTCACTACTGCAGCCAGTTCCATAGCCTAATTCTTTGTGTTTCTTTCATTTCCTTGAATTTCAGGTAATATGCGCCAGCCCATTTTCTATCCTGATAGATGGACGTGGTTCCCTGGTTCTCCTCCTTCCTGACCAGTGTCTTCTGTGACACTGCGCTGCAGCACTGAACACAATGGATTCCATGAGAACCCCCCTGTGACATCTGTCAGGTTGAGTGGAGTTCCAGAGGTTGAACTACATGGACATTAACTGAAGGAAGGAAGCAGTAGATATGAGCTGATTTCCTCTTTTTAGTTAGCTAAAAATTAACAAGAGAAGTTTAGTGTGTATATTTTAATCTTTGCTACATTCCTGGTGAATTGGGGAGAATATGGTTAGTGTGTCAGTTAAGCTTGAGTTAGTTTCCTGTAGAGCTAGATACTCATCAGACTTACCTTCTGATCTGCCGTCTGGCATGTCTTGATGGTTCACAATTATCTCCTGAATGAATGAATTGGTAATTTATTTATTCCTATAGATATGTATCAAACTGATACATTTTGCTGTTCTTTTTTAAAAAATATATTTAGGACAGGGTCTAAGGGTCTCACTACACAGATTGGACTCATAGTGATCCTCCTGTTTTCAGCCTCCCAAGCACTGGGATTACAGTCGCATGTCCCCACGCCCAGTCTCAATCGCTGTCTCAGCGCTCCAGGAGGACAGGGCTGACATGGCACAGTGGGGATCGAACCCTGGTCCCTGCATCTGCTTAAGCAGGTGTTTTAATCCACTGAGCTATCTGGTTGGCCCTTTGCTGGGTTTTTAAACAAGCAAGATGGATTAAATTATTTCTGGATCATTCTCTAAGAGTAAAATCCGTTCATTGAAATTATGCCCATGCCAACTTCTCAATTGCTTTAGTACAATAATAATAATTGTGGCTTAAAATAAAGAAGATTTTTGACCAGAAATACTTATATTAAAGAAGATGTGAGCTGAGAATGGCAGCACATGATTATAATCATAGCACTCTGGGAGGCTGAAGCGGGAAGATTATGTGTCAGAGCCCAGTTCGGGCAACTTAGAGGGAACCAGCTCAAAACAAAAATATAATGAATCCAGTGATGCTTTCCAGTGTGGAAGCTCTGTGTTCAATGTCTAACACCACCAAAAGTGTAACTAGGAAGTGTCCTGATAACAGGGACCTCAGATGCTGAATTTGTCTACTGTCCATCAGTGACAGGAAGGTGGGTAGGGTTCTGAAATCCAGATGAGCTTCAGAGACACAGAGCAGAAGTTTTAATTAGATGCCAATATGTATGTACTTGCATGTGTGAGTTTTTTTAATTATTAAAAATTACACTAATCTCAAAAGATGTTCAGGCTACAATTTAATTTTTCGCTCCTCCACATCTCCCCCAAACCTTCATATTGTTTGACAGTATGTTGCACTACTGTTGCCTGTAAGTGTGAAAAGTCAGGATGAGAGTTCACAGCAGGTTGATGGCCTGGAGATGAGAAGTCTGTCTGAGGACATTTCAAAGTTGTAAAGGTATTATTCTCACATGGAGTTATTTCTCAGTGGGTGTGAACAACAGCTACTCAGCAAGCTGCTGTAGTGTGAAATAGAGTTTCCTGAAAAATGATGTGCAGACATATGCAGAGAGCCACATGCCTAGTACATGCACATACTGTGCTGAACTTCCAAGGGCTGGGATATTTGCCCAGGAGATGAACTAGAAATGGGAGGAGCCCAGGAAAAGGTGCAGTTCAGAGTTACCTGCCCCCTGGCTTCAAGTCAGATGCATGTGTAAGGACAAAAAGCAGAAGTGCATCTGGACTGGAGGCAGGAGGAGGGAAGTCCGAGGAAATGGTGGGTGGGGATCTGGTTTCATACAAGACATCAGAACTCTTTCCAGGTAGTGTAAGAAGGCCTGCCTCTGCTCTGATAACAATTGTGTTTATTATGCTGTGTATCTTTTTATACTTTTAGGATTGAAAGTGAGTGTTAGTACCTTCAATGCTGATTGAAGAGAGTCCAGTGCAGAGGCGCTCAGTTGCTTTGCTGATGTATATCTGCTGAGAAAGTATCTGTCTGCGTTCATACACAGCATTGTGGACCCAGTGAGATGTATACATAAGATCTGTTTGGAGTTTTTCTTTGTACAGCTAAAATGTGGCACACAGATCTTTATATGAATATTTTTCCCAGCTGTATGGTTCTCCTCATAGCATTTGCCACCTGCACGGTATGAAAGGAGAAGCAGTCAGGAGAGTAAATAGCATTACCCAAGAAAGAGTGAAAACTGATGAACTTGTAATCAAGGTGAGAGTGGAGAAGAACCATAGCTGCCTTTTTGTATGATTATTTTGCCTTACATGTTTAAGAAAGTATGTGAAATGGCTCACTGCCCCTCAAAAATATGCATGCCATAAGGCTTATGAAAATATCAACAGAAAAGAAAATTTTGCAAAGAAAGAAAATTCAAATATGTTAACTAAGAGGGTTAATGAGAATAAGAATTAGTCATTTCACTACACAGATGGAGATTTACTTGTGTGGTTTGGTTGGCAGGTGTGCTGACTCTGTGGTGTTAATCTCCAGGTTCATCGTGTGGGAGGCCCTAGCAAATTCTTTCCTTCAGTTAGAAAAGCCCCAAATGAAGAGATGCAAATTGCTATGAACCCTAAAACTGGACAGGCTGGGGGTGAGATACTACTTCACATTCCAGAATTGTTTTTTGCTACTCTGAGAGGTATGGTTTTTATGCAAAAAGGAGTGGCTGACCAGAAAACACCACATATTAAGGCACACTATTTCTTATTCTCATTGGCATTAGTTTATTTTTTTAAATAGCTTGTAAATTATTGAAGTAACACATGCACCCTGCATAATTCCAAATAAAAGTTGAAAGACCAAAATAAAGATCTGTATCCAATTACTCAGCAACAATCTTGTTATTGGGTAGGGGTGCTTTTTATTTTTTCCAATCTGCTCTACTTATAATACACACAAGCCTGGGAGTTTTCCTTTACTTTAGCTCAGTCTTTGTGTACAATATATTAAACTATCCTGCTTTTTTGATCATCACCATTTATAGACTAGCAGCCTTTTCTCCCACGTCCGTTGCTGATAGCACCTGCTCCAGCCCACCACCCAGCTCTCTCTGTATCACTCCTGTTTTCTCCTACAGTTTTGCCATCATCTCCTCTTAACAGTGCCAGAATGTTCCTTGAAACACATAAGTCAAATTTTGTCATCTTTACACTCAAAAATCTCCAAGTGATTTTCTCATTTGTACCAAGAAAAAAACCCCAAATCTCCCACTATCACAGTCTATGAAGCCCTTCACTATTGGGCCTAACCTATTACCCTGTGGCCAAACTTTGTATTTGAATTTTTTTGTACACCTTATTCCAGGTAGCAATGTATCACACTTTAGTTAATCAACCATCTGTAGGTTAAGAATGTTGCTTCTAATCTTTTTTCTAATACAAATAAAGAGGAA
The DNA here is from genome assembly GCF_000260255.1 of Octodon degus. NCBI lineage: Eukaryota > Metazoa > Chordata > Mammalia > Rodentia > Octodontidae > Octodon > Octodon degus. The sequence continues at coordinate 374,551 of NW_004524667.1, read as the reverse complement.
ATAAATATGCAAATCTGTTAGTTTTCTTTATTATGCCATTTTGCTTTCATTGTAAACATGTTGGTGATCTTCTGCAGGATGGTACACAGTTACACTGAGGCTAACCCTGCACATTGCCCAGCAACTGACTCTGGTGACAATTACATTTCAGCCTCTGTGGAGGCCGCAGCAGACTATGCAAGGCCTCATATTTTGCATCCCAATTCCTATTTTGATAGTGGTGAGATTCTGAACTACTGTTGGCACTGAATTCCGTGCCAGTCTTCTTACTTTGCCTTGTCAAATTGGACAGGGAGACGGCTGTCTTGTAAAAGTGGAATTGTCACTAATTGGCCACAGAGGAAAGATTCAAACTCTTGCCAAAAGTCTCCTGCCTTCTAAGGGAATAAAATCCTCCATATAACTTTCCCCTCTCATTAAAAAGAAACAAACTCAATGTGAAAGCACTTTGTAAGCGAGCGAGAATTATGTGCATGCTAGGAAGTTGCTGTTGTGACTCAGGTGGAGGTGACGGTTGGGGCCACTGGAAGAAGAGGCCCCTGGCAGAGGCTGCCCAGAGAGGGCTTGTCTGTGCAGGCTTCTTTTTCACCTGCTATGTCTTGTTAAAGAATGTCAAGGAAGAAGCAGCAGTAAATAACTTTTGACTTCACTTTGGCTTTTTCATTTAGATTAAAGTGGAATACTTCAGGCGCAGTTTACATACAAAATGAATGCTCTAGAAAATGTTTTGTCGCTTGTAATGTTTCAAATTCAACTTAAGTTTCTTTATTATGACAAAACAAATTTAGCAAGAGTAAACATCACCTCATAATGGAAAAGATAACTCTTTACTTTTGTTTGCTAAATGGACAATGGAGAAAGTGCTCTCTAAGAAGTAGAGTTTCAATCATTCTTTTTCCTAAGTAGCATGTATTCCAAAAAGTATTTTTATTAAAAGCATTACATGTAATTTATAAAAACCAAGCCAGATGATACTTTCCTGAACGTTTCAAAGAACTGGATTTTAACAAATCTATTTCTATTTAAATTTAAAAGAATGCAAATATGTTTACAAGTCTAGAAATATGTATGTTGGAGTTTAAAATGTGATTGAATAAATTTTCAGGAGTTAAATCACTTATTTTTAGAATGTAAAATAGGTTTTAATTTTAGATTTTCCTTAAATGAATTTAAAAAAAAGAAAAATGCTGTGTTCTATAAGATATCAGAGTTTAGAGCCATGGTTAATTTTTATTCACTAAAATAAATGATTTTATTAATGTGTACATTTCTTTCTTTTGTGTTATATTACATAAATTTCATGAGAACTTTAACTTCACATTGGGTAGCTCCTGGCTGGACTTGCTACACTCAATCCACCATAATTCATTCTTTAAACTTCCCAAAGAGCAAAACTCAAAAGAGAAGAGAAACAAAATATAAATGAAAAATATTAGAAGAATGAACAATGACATTTGTTCTGAATTAATACATGTGCCTATCCAATATTTGTGACTTAAATAACTTGAAAGACTGCTAAAAATCCCCACTCCCATTGCCTCAATGTCAAGGTTTTGCATGCAAGCATTAACAATCATAATTTGCAGAATAAAACATGTTCAAAGAATAAGTTTGAAATTTTAGATTCAAGTAAATCAAGCCTTTTACTTTATTTCATGAACTTTTCAGACTGGAAGAATTTAGAATTATTTGGACTTCTTTATCAAACAAAACCACATCCTGGTTAAAACCTAATTGTCTTTGTATGCTTGCCTGGGCCAAGTAAGCTAAAAGTTGATGGAGAAAATTCCACCATCAGGAGAGCTGAAATCCTGTTAATTTTACGACTATGGATTTCAACTTAGAACACAAACTGTCAGACATTCACTGCTCAGCAACAACAAAACAATGACTGTCAAGGTTAGGGTTATTTGCAAAGGGAACAATATCATATAGGACACATTTTATAATGAATCACCCAATAATCATATACAACAAGTAAAGGAAGTCTATCTACATACAAAATACTAAAGAATCCAGTGGAGATCCTAGATCCTAATATATTGCGTGTGTCCAGGTAAAAACCTAGAATTCATAACAACACCTCCCACAGTCCAAATGGAGGCCTAGAGCCCCTGACAAAGTCTCAGACAGGCCCAATTCACAAATCTGTGCTGAAAGGCTCAAAGGTCAGTAGTGGAAGCAAGGAAGTCTATGGGATGAAGGATCTGTGCTAGCAGGCTGAGGGATGTGAACTGGAGCTAGGAAACAATGCTTAAGGTAAGCACTAGAGCTCCCCTCAAAGTACCTCATTCATCCTCAGCAACAGTGAGGTCCCGAGCTACTCCAGCAATGAGGGAAGCTGAGTTCTCAACAGGAAAGTCAATGCCACAACCTTCTCCTTGAGACTGAGCTGTGCACTATCTTCCCCTCCAGAACCAGGAAACAATGCTCAAGATGAAGACCAAAACTTATCTACAGTTCATCAGGAAAGCCAGCATGATAAAGTTCTCAAGCCAAATAGCCCAAGAGAACTAGCAGCTTTCAACAGCTTCAACAGCTTCTCCAAACAGCACCCCTTACAGCGTCTTGGCAGCTTCTCCTGTTCTGCTTTTATGCGGCTGACAACCACCCTCAGGTGGGCCTCCCACACCCAACACCATGCTAGGTTAATTCAGCAGGCTATAATAAGTTGGCCACCAGTCAGAAGTCCACTACAATGACCTACTCTTTGATTTTCCCTTATGGACTGAACAGCAGATGTTTATGCTCTCTTTTTGAAATATGCCTGTTCTCTTTCCCTGTCCACTTTCTCTGTGCCCTTTGCCAAGTCTTTCTTAGAAGTGCATTGGTGTTCTCTACTGCTTACTCCTTAGCTCTTTCATTTTTCTCTACTGTCAATATTTTTTAGGCAAATTTATTTAGTTTCTAGGCTTTTTCCTTTCTGATGGTTCTCAGATTTGTGAGATATGACTGATGGATTGACCCCAAGGGCAGTTTTGGTCTAGTTCAGGTGGGTGACTGTGGTTGAACACCCACACCCACGTTGAACATTTCTTGTCTCTGCCTTTTGTGAACAACTGTGCAGTGTTCACTTTTTAGGGTAACATATAGCACATAAAATAGTCATGCCTTAGTATCTGTCGGGAATTTGTTCCAGGGCCCCTGTGGATATCAAAACTCATGAATGTTCAAGTCCCTCGAGATGAAGAAGTATTTGCATTTAATCTATGAACATCTCTCTGCATACATTCAATAACTTTGGTCACTAACAATGCCTAATACAGGGCAACTGCTATGTAAATAGTTGTTATGCAATGTTGTTTAGGGAACAGTGACACAAAGTCTTACATGTTCAGTACAGAAGCAATCCTTTTCTAAATAGTTTTGATACATCATTGGTTGAATCTCTAACTACAAAACCCATAGATACTAAACGTTGGGACAATTGTATTTTATCCTTTCTAGTACTCATCAGTCTGTCCAAAAAATAAGGAAAAAAATCTACAGAGTGGGCTGGAGAGATAGCTGTGTGGTCTAAGCACCTGCCTGCCAAGTGCTAGGACCTGAGATTGATCCCCAGTACCACATGCTGTGCCAGCCCAGGAACCCTGGACCCAGTGGTACATGTCTATAATCCCAGCACTGGGGAGGTTGAGACAGGAGAATCACTATGAGTCTGAGCTGCCAAATAATTTAATTAATTAATTAATTAATCAATTAAAAACAAAGAAATCTACAGTGTAGTACTCATGAGGATTGAAGAATTAAAGGAAAAGGCTTACCTTCCCTCTTGACTCACTAGACAATTCATTGTCTTTTATCATTGCCTGGGAACCTCTGCCAGTTCTTTCTTTCTAAGCACCTGTCATGCTAACCTCTTTAGTGAGAGTCTGTATGTGAATTTCCTAGCTTTTAATTTTTGTGAATTCCAATCACAATGCAAATTATTTTATCATATGAATTCACGTCTTGGTATAGTATAACTCTAACTTTTAGTTTTTAAAAATCTGTGAAAATCTTACATAAAAATCCTCATTTCCCACAACATATCTAATGTATTCAAGAATTTGGGGCCTGTGCAGTTAAAAAAAGTCCTATAAATTTATACTTTGATTTTGAATATATTTCATCAAAAGAGGAGAATATGTGTTTAGAAGTAATTCTGGCTTCTGTACTTGATTTATATTTATTTGTAAACTATGGTTCCATTGGATGGCATGCTTAAAAACTGATGTTAATAATATTTAAGTCTCTGTGAAATCTGATTCTCAGATTTTCTCATGTTCAATATGATTTTCTCTCATTTTCGACTTTTAATTCTAACATTATTATGTTAATCCATTTCCAACAATCTATAATCTGTTATCAGTTTTAATTCAAGAATACTTTGTGAAACAGGCCAGAAGCAAGTTTAATTACTATCTTAGAGACATGGAGCAAAGATCAATAAAGAACTTTTCCATATATAATATGTACATATGGGGCAGATTATTTTATTTTGATATTAAATGTCATCCCAAAGGCCCACATGTGTTAAAGACTTGGTCTCCATGCTGGTACTATTGGAAGGTGATGAAACCTGAGACACAGTATTTTGTAGGTCGTCCTCAGAGGTGATTGGGGATGTGCTAGTGAGAGAGATTTTGGGTACTCACCTGTTCCTTCTTTCTAGAAAGTGACAGTTTCTTTTGCACACATTCCTGCAGTGATAGGATGTCCTCACCTGATGCCACACCAGTGGAGTGCTCAGACTCAGGCTTGAACCTTTACAACTGTGAACTGAGTCAACCTTTTCCCCTTGTTGTTGTAGTCAGCCAAATTAGAACTATTATAGGCAGTCAGACAGGCCTCAAGGAGACAATATGGAAGACTTGGAAGAAACAGACAGTCTCTATAGGCCAGACCTCAAGACAAAAGAGTAAACAAATATACCCACAGTCTTCCCTAGGAATGGACATCAGTGATTGATATTCTAAATAAGTATCAATCACCTTAAAAAAGAGCCCAAATGAGTCACTAACCCAACCTCCCAACAGGAAGAGACCCTGTTCCATATTTATGCCCTCTTGCTATGTGACTTGCTTCCCCATTTGCTTCCAATTTAATCAATTTTACCTGAGCAATGGTACTTGTAATCTCATTGGGTGATGATAGTTTTGTCCCACCTCATGCCCACCTAAGCAACTTCCCATGTTCTCCAGCACCTTAGACTCATCTCACTGTGTGATGTTCTATAAAAGTCCCTGGAAAAGACAGCTTCCTGGGCACCACCCACTTGGCTCTCCCTCCTGTCCCTCTCTCGGACAGGAGCTTTAAATATATTCTGTTCATAATCTCTGTTTGTTCCTAAAATTCATTCCTTGGTTTTAGTGAACATGAACTGGTCCCAGGTACCTTTCAGGTTGGGAGTTTCAGTTTCCCTCTATATCATTTGGAGGTTCCCTTTGTCGTTATGAAGTTAGCTGTCTCAGATGTTTCATTGTAGTAACATGAAGCTAATATATAGCTATTACTAGGTGATTGATCCAAAACATATTTTTCTCTCACCTTTAACATATAAGAGACCAGGTAGGTGTACTACATGTGCCTATACTATGGTATTTTTCAATGGACAAAAATGTAGTTAATTTCTTTTACCTTAAGAAAACCGAAGTTTGACAGGCTGTTTCTTTCAGCTTTTCCTAGAAATATTTTTTAAACATTCATGGTTCACTCTTTTAGCCAAAGGAGTAGTGAACTAAGCAATTTTTTGAATTACAGAGAACTTAGGTAACTTTCCTCCCCCTTTCTCTTCACCTTGCTCTTCCACAGTTATCCATTTCCTCAGCTTCTTTGTTTCACGTTGGGTATGTGAAAGCGGGTAAACCTGGGCTCATCTGTGATAAGCCAGGATTCTTTTGTGAATTCTCGCTCTCATTCTCCATTTCCCTTTCGTCAGCCACAGTACTTTCACAGGCTATTTATGAATTAAGTTGTTTTTGAAATTATGTTTTCTGAAGATAATTTAAGACTGTACATGTTCTTATTCTTTTTTAAGGTAACATCTCTAGAAAAGATAAAAAGCAACCCTAAACTGATATTTTATGTGTTTTGTTTTCAATTACTTAAAGTTTTGAACCATGAATGTGAACGTGAACCATGATTGAGCAATGCTGACTTCATTTGCTGCTGAATTCAGATCTGTGTGTTGGAGGCTTTTATTTTTCTGTCCTTTGATAGCACCATTTGAAATTTTCTAGGTAATATAGTTGTTGGCTGCTAGGAATTCAGTCTTGACTAATACCTTTACAATAATTTATAAGAAAGCCAGAATTTGCTTCTAGAACAGTAAAATCAAAGACAACTATGTAAACCCAAGGAAACAATTAGCTTCCCATTACACCATTTTATCATCTAGTCCTGTGTATGTCTGTGTCAACACAGATTGACAAAGTCATAGAATTTTATTAGACAATGTGAAAACTCATTTGCGGGTTTTATTGCTGTCCATCATTGCTTCCATTCACAGTCCGGGGCTCTCCATTGTTGTGAATAACAATTGGAAGCCCTGGCTGGCTGTGGCCAGGGTAGAGGTGCAATTTCTCACTGACAGGTGTTCCCTTCTAATTACCTCCATTATTTCCTCTTTATTGAAGGGCTTTTTGTCCTGATTTCTATTCTCTTTACTGAACACCAAACCAGAACTAACAGCTCTGATGTGCAGTGAGACAATCCATACACACCCACCACATAGTATTTCAGTTCAGGGACTGCTGGGGACAGGAGTGTACTTATCCTACAGCTGGCTGGCATTCTAACCTGGGCATGAATTCAGACTGCAGGGGAAATGTATCCAGTGGAAAATCAGGCCTACAAGTCTGCAGTTACTGAAAGATGCTAATAAAAAAGACATTCTTGGGATAACTGAGCTAAATAACAAGAAAACCAGATCTACACTGTCACTCAACACCAGCAGACTGTTGCTGTGATGAATGTAGACTGCACTCTTGATCTTGACATAAAGTCTTGCAGATAGCACAACTTGTTTCATGTATTATTTTCAATATGTAGAGGACTTTCCCAGTGTCTGAAGTACCTTTACTACAAAGAATACTGTATTTACATAACATTTTGCATCATATCAACTGCTTTTGTAGAATGTGTCTCTCACTTCAACACCATCATATATTATTTCTATCTGCTTTTTTTCTATATTCTTTCCTTTTCTCACTCTTTTATCTTCTTCCTTTTCATCCTTCTATTCTCCCTTTAAATAGCAGATAAGGAAAGCCCAAGGCTACCCAGATTTTAAGTGAAGATTAAAACCCAGTCCACTAGATTCAAAAGATTTCGTTCTTTCAATTGTACCCCTGGTTTCTATCCCGTAGAATGTATTTTATTTTATTTCTGGTACCAGGAATTGAACTTAGGACCTGAGATTTGCCAGGCAGGTGCTGTGTTGCTGAATTATGTCCCCTACCCTTCCACAGAGTGTTGATAAGTAAAATGGTGAAAGAAAACGTGCAGCCTGTAATCTTTCAGAGTCTTAAGTATTTGAAGGCTCCTTAATACACCATTTCACAAGTGAAACATGTAGGCTATTGACTATATTTTTATTTTCCTGTGAACACAGTCTAAATTTGTTAACTCTTAAAGGCTACAAGTACTGCACTTTTGATAAAGATCTGCATCTTTTCCTTTTCATACTAAGGGAACAATGTCTTTAGTCAAGTCCTGGCTTTCTCAGGAAATAGGTCTTTAGAGTAACAGGATCAAACCCAGAGGACTGAAAAGCAAAGATAAGATATCAGCCAGGAGTCACACTATACTGTAGTTAGAAATTTAACATGTGAATGATTCATGGTGTTTTGCTTTCAACACTGAAAAAGGAAGTGCCACGTATTAGAAGCAGTTGTGCAAAAGTTGCTTATATGGGTGCTGGCACTATTTGTTCAGGTCATACCAAAGATGAATTTCAATTTAAGATTCAAAGATAAATTTCAATTCAATTCAATAATAATCAATTTAAGATTAAGAATTTTAAAATTGGAAGTATAAATTCTTCAACTCTGAATTAGTGATATAATTTAATTTGCATAAGAGAGTAAGAGTTATCACAGGGATTGTCTGGGGGTGAGTGAGAATTTCTGTTTCTCTATCTTTGATTTATTTAGCAAAATCAGAAGTCATCCTTGTAGGTTAGCATTGATGTTTTTACATATGCAGTTTCATTCCTTATATGGCTGTGGATTATTTGTGATTTTGTGGAGAAATTTAAGTGTATTTAGACAGTGCACTTGGCATAGGGTGCTGTAGTAAACCTGTCTCTCTAGGTGGGTTGTTTCCCTCTATCTTGTTTCCTTTCATGATGTTCCTCTTTCCTTGTGCATCTCCCCCCCCCCCCCCCCCCCGCCCCCTATTCTTTGAGCCTCTCCCATGTGTTTCTGGTCCCCTATATAATTAACTGCAATCCCAGAATCATTCCCACAGAGAAGTCCTCTTGTTAGTTTAAACACCGGTAGAAAACTCTATATTTTCTATTTGTAAGTTTGTTATGTTCTGGTTTGTATCCTTAAAAATATTTAGAATTGTTTAAAGGAGGCTTGGACCCTTTAAAAAGCAACTTCAGCAGTCAGGATGACACAGACAGTGATGAAAACCAAAGCTGTTGAGAGCTACAGCTGTCTGGTCCTTTCGTATGCAGATTTATGGAACTAGGAGGGGGTCTGAGAATAAGCTAAGGGAAGACTCACAAGAGAACTGGCAAACACACAGTCAAGTGAGGCCTCATGATGGTCTCCCAGGAAATGCAGGCTGACTCAAAGAATCAATAGCATTTAGAGTTGGACAGGACTTTTATAATTGCAATAATGCTGTCTAGCCCAATCTCCTCATTTTACAAAAAGGGTAAATGATTTGCTGAAGGTCACAGAGCTAGTAATTAGAGCTTCTGAATACTCCTGAGACCAAGTTTTTTTTTTTTAAGATATCTTTTGCCCAGTTGCTGGCCATACCAATACATATGTTGCCTCAAAAATGAAGATTGGATAAAAACAATTTAAGACAACCCATGGGTATTTTATACACATCTAGAATCTTCCTATACAACTTGGCCAAATTTAGAATCACAGTGAGAAAAGATAAGTGAGTTCTATTGTAGAGCACACTTCACTGGACAAAGTCACATTTTTTTTTTTTTTTTTTTATGGTTTAGTTCATCCAAAACCTGAAGTTCCCACAAGGTCTTTGTAGACAATGAACTATGCAAATGAATGTGAATAAGGGTGACCAGCTAAGCCCAGGGTACAGTAAAAGATTTCATGAGGAAAGATCATATCTAAAAAAAAATCACAGTTCTTTAGACTTTTAGGGTACTAGAAACTGGAATTTAATGTTCTAGAATTTTTGTAGTGGAGTATAATGTCTTTTAGTAATTTTTTACTTCTTAACTTCATCAATACAATGCATTTTGATATGAACTACTGAGTTTAAGCAGATTTCACAGGTAAAAGGCCCAAGCCTTATATTGGACATCAGCATTCCAACATCTTCAGAAAAGTAAGTACTTTTCTGAAATCATCTAACATCATATACAACTAGAACATGCTACTTCTGGTCATCAAAAGTGAATGTGGGCCCAGCCCGCTCATCAGTGTGTTTCAGCCCTTGTGCTTCCTCTCAGCCCTGGGCTGATGTTGTTGTTGGTGGCAAGAAGCCAGATGGAGCCATGTTCAGCAGGACGTTAAGTACGTGAGCAAGCAGGTTGTAGGTTGCTGAACCCACCTTTCATCTTTTGGAGGGCTGATGTGTTGTGGTGGCACCGCATTCCCTACATGCGCCTGTAGAAAATGTGAAAGAAATGACTTATTATGATGTTTTTGGGGTCAAACCCAATGCCACCCAAAAAAAAACTTTAAAAAAGGTTTATAGGAAAACTGGCTTTGAAGTATCATTCTGATAAGAATCCAAATGAAGGCAAAAAGGTAAAAATGTGGTGCATCAACTCTTAGTTACCTTAGAAGATTTATATAATAGTGACACAAGGAAATTTGTTCTGCAAAAGAATGTGATTTGTGATAAATGTGAAGACTGAGGTGGTAAGAAAGGAACTGAAGAATGCTGTCCCAACTGCCCAGGTACTGGAATGCAAATAACAATTCATCAGATAGGACTTGGGATGGTTCAACAAATTCAGTGTGTGTGCATGGAGTTCCAGGACCTCGGAGAATGCATCAGTCCTAAAGACAGATATAAGAGCCGCAACGAAAGGAAGCTAGTTAGAGAAAAGAAGATTATAGAAGTTCATATTGACAGAGGTATAAAAGATGGCTGGAAGATAACATTCCATGGTGAAAGAGACTAAAAACCAGGGCTGGAACCAGGAGATATCATCATTGTGTTAGATCAGAAGGACCATGCTGTTTTTAGTGGATGAGATCTTTTCATGTGTATGGATACAGTTAGTTGAAGCACTGTGTGGCTTCCAAAAGCCAATATCCACTCTTGACAACCACACGATATTCATCACCTCTCATCCAGGTCAAATATCTAGTGGAGACATCAAGTGTGTGCTACATGAAGGCATGCCAATTTATCATAGACCATCTGAAAAGGATCGATAATCATCAAATTTAAGGTAAACTTTCCTGTAAATGGTTTTTTCTCTCCTGATGAACTCTCACTGCTGGAAAAAACTCTTACCTGAGAGGAAGGAAGTAGAAGAGACTGATGAAATGGATCGGTAGAACTGGTGGACTTTGGTCCAAATCAGAAAACACAGTGTCATTATAATGGAGAAGCCTGTGAGGATGATGAACATCATCCCAGAGGTGGTGTTCAGTGTCAGAGCTCTCAATGGGGCCAGTGAATAATGCTCACTGCTGGCATGTGGTGTGCAGTAGTGAGTGTGCGAAGGACTAGCATCATCATATTCTCACTACTCACTATTGTTTTTCTTTTAATATTCAATTATAATAGTGTTTTAAAAGTTAAATGAAGAATAAACACAAATACAAAAGTTCCAACTTTGCCCTATATGTATGATGAATTTGATATGCAAGATGAAGTTTCATGCCTATCAAACGTACTTAACCCTGGTGTCTGTTAGGCCATGCCTTGTAGTTGATTTCAGTTGTATACATGGACAAACTTAGACTGAAATGCTAGATATTTGTGTTGAATTTAGTGTATGACCCTTCATTGGTAAGCCAAGGATTAAAACTGTATTTAACTGGCAATCAGAAAAAGGAAACAGTTTGAGGAAATGTTGATCTGTCTGTAGTTATTTGTATTAAGTTGGACTCATCCTGATGACTTCGCATTTTACTGCCTCAACTATTACTTGAAGGTGGCGTAAAATATAATTTAGCCTATGATATCAGTGATTAAAATGATACTTTTCTAAAGAAGGGTTTTTTTATAATGCTGCTTCTTAAGGGCCTGCATTTCTAGGATTGCAGTCCTTTCTGCTGTGAGATATATATATATATATATATATATATTTTTTTTTAATTTTATTTTTTTATTTTATTTTATTTTTTTGACAACTCCTAGTTCCATTGTTTCCCTTCCCTTGGGCCATGATAAGCACTTGAGTTGTGACTTTAGAGCTGGGTAACTTTGAAATTAAAGTGAAGAGATTACATGGAGAGGTAATTTGCATGCGTAATATAAGAAGGTGTTTCATAGGTATGTTACAGGCTTACTTTAACCCATTTGACTTAATGCTCCAAAGTAACTGTAATTTAATGGTAATAGTATAGCAAATTATGATGAATAGCTTTACTTGTATGTTTAAAAAAGTTCTAAGTTCACATGTTTACTCTGGGTATCAGAATTTAAGCAATTGTTAAAATGTATGAATGTCTTCTTAATATACTGATTACAAAGCAAAAAAAAAAAAGTGAATGTGTGTGTGTGTGTGTCTGTGTGTGTGTGTGGGGGGGTGTTTGGTGTTTTCCTCCAATAACAACCAATTCTCTAACACTGATACTTCTCTTACAGTTTAACTCAAGTTTAATACTACCTACTGGTGGAGTGTCAGACTCCCAAGGATAAGAGCCCAGTTCCACAGCTTTGAATGTCACTTATAAGTCCCAAGTTATGACCTGTATTATTGCCAGTCCCTTTCAAATGGCAGGTTCCCATGACCTCCTTTTTAGGGTCAGTTCATTGGTGAGGATGGCTTACGGAACTCAGGGAAACATATTCACTATTTAATGTGGTACAAAGTGTATGTATGAACAGATGGAAGAGATGACTAGGACATGCTACGCAGAAAGGGTACTGAACCTCTGTGTCCTTTCTTGGTGTGCCACTCTTGTGGCACCTCCATGTGTTCAGAAATTTAGAAATCATGAACCTTGTCCCTTTGGGATTTAATGGGGATTTTATATGTAGGCATGGTTGGCAACAAGCTCCATCCTGAGGCACCCACAGTAGTCACCTTTTCAAAACAGAGCACATTTCCTGTGTATCCAGGAACTGTTAAAGGATTTAGGAGCACTGAGTGAGACAATTTTTCTGCCCAGGAAATTGCACAAAGAATTACAAAGGTCTTAGGATCACTGTGTCAGAAGGTAGGGTCGGAAACCAAACAAAACTAAGCTAAGCTAAAGTAAGCTAAAGTAAACTAAAAGGGCTGGGGAGATAGCTCACTAGAATAAGCACTTGCCTGGCAAGTGCAAGGGCTTGAGTGCAATCCTCAGTTCCAACAACAACAAAAAATAATAATAAAATAAGCTAAAGTAAACTAAACTAAAGTAAAGTAAAGTAAACTAAACTGAACTAAACTAAACTAAACTAAACACAAAACTCACAAACATATTAGAACAAAGATTCTCCTACAAATCCATCTACAATGAGTTTAGAAACCTTATCTCAGAAACCAGAAGCAGACAGTACATATATATTACACAATATACTAGGTTATTCACAGTTCAGAACAACTGTTTATGAGTTTGGGTATTTCCACCTTCCCCTTAGGTGTGTTAGTTCAGTAGAATAGTCACAAAACTCAAGAATTTATGAGGATGGGATTAGTACAAATGATACAGATGGGGACCAGCCAAAAGAAGAGAAGGTCAAGCCTAGGAATGTTTTAAGAATTTGGTATATCCTCAAGATGTGTCACTTTCTGTCTTAACCAGTTCAGATTGCTGTAACAGAATACAATATTCTTGGTGAACTAGACAACAAAGAGTTTTTATAGTTCTAGAGATTAGAAGTCTAAGATCAGGGATTACCAAGCTCAAATCTTGATGGGAGATCCCGCTGGTTTATAGACAGTTGTCTTCTTTCCATGTTTTCACATTGTGGAGAGTAAATCCTTACTTTCTTATCTATTATGGTTTAGATCATAACTCAAAGTAATGAGATGAGATCAGGTGCCTGTGGCTTGGTTAGAAGAGTATTTCTGGGGGCATGCCTTTGTTGGGTACCTCCCTCCTTAGCTTCTCTTCTCCCTCTGCCCCTGCATTCTGATTGGCCTGAATTGAGTCACTTTCCTCCATTATGTCCTACTTCCATTCCATTTCTGGAGCAGCTGTACCACATTATGTCCTTCAACTAGTTATAGACTGAATGCCCCAAAACTATGAACCAAACAAAAATTCCCCTCCTTTCATTTGTGGATGATAGGTATTTTTTCCAGCAATAGGAAATCTGACTCCTTCATAGCATTTCAATGTGCTTTCCTAACCAGAATGTTTGCTTAAATTTCAGCATCCATAGAGTTTATTGAGGTTTTATCATATAGGCCCCAAGGTTGAAATAAAATTCCATTTCCCCATCTTCCCTTTAAGGTTGGGCTGATAGCACATAGCTCAGCATCATAGGCCTCTAATCGCCATGGTTCTTCAGTCTGTTGTCTCACTTAAATTCTCAGGGTCCACTACAAATAGCAAAAATACTCCTTTTCCTTTGGAAAAATTTAGAAATCTAGAGGAACCCTCCTAGGAGCATATTCTTTACTATCCAACATTCATGTTATTCTAACCATCAATATTTTATTAAAGAGCATACCTTGTTTAGAAAGAAAAAGAAAGGAATCTTTATAAATAATTATTTCAACCAATATCTCTGAAAAAAATTTTATGACTCTGGTCTGTCTTGTCTGATCTCTGGGACTTAAAAGCACCAGGACAAAAGAAGATTAGTCAGCTCTATATGTGAACCTTCACTGACTCAGCAATGCAAAGAACAGTATGCAGTGACACCATTAGACAGTTAGGTGCCACTGCTACTCACAGGAGGAGACTTTATAAATAAACTACATAGTTATAAAGTCAAATTCTGTTACCCATTTAGTAACTAATATTTATTTAGTCCTTATTAAGCTCATGATACTGTGCTGAGTTCAACATACACAGTATCACATCTTATTCTCCAACCACTTGTACTAGGGATAAGCACTGCTATCATCTTAATCTTTTTTTT
>NW_004524667.1:359044-360054 GCF_000260255.1 Octodon degus | reverse complement strand
GTAGTTTTATGTTCCATTCTTTGACTTTCAGCCTATGAATGTCTTTATGAGTAAATGTTTATGAGTTAAATATTTCTTGTATACAGCATATTGTTGGATTTTGTTTCCTAATACACTATGCCAGTCTATTTCTCTTTTTGGTGAGTTGAGTCTGTTTTCATGGATGGTTATAATTGAGATGTATTGACTTATGTTCAACATGTTATTTACCTGTTGTTGTTTTCTCTTTTTTCTCCTGTGTTTAATTACTTGCCCTATTTAGTTGCTTGCTTCTGATCTCATTGGTGGAGTTGTGATCATTTTGGTCCCTCTCTAGAACATCTTTCAGTAGCCTGTGTAGGGTTGGCTTTGTCATCATGAAATTCTTTAGCTGTTGTTTATCATGAAAGTATTTCACTTCTCCATCAAACTTGAAAGAGAGTTTTGAAGGGTATAGTAGTCTGGGCTGGAGTTTGTTTTCATAGAGGACGAGAAGTTCACTGCTCCGTGCTCTTCTTGCTTTCTTGGTTTGTGAAGAGAAGTTGGCCATAATTCTGATGGGTTTTCCTTTGAATGTGATCTGCTTCTTTTCTCTAGTGGCTTTCAGTATATTATTCTTGTGCTGAATTTCTGGGACCTTGACTATTATATGTCTTGGCATGTTTTTTATTGGGTTGAGGTTCCTTGGCATTCTGTATGCTTAGGTTACCTGAATGTCAGATTGTTTCCTCATATTTGGGAAGTTTTCTGCTATTACTTCTGCCCATATTTTTTTAATGTCATTTTATTGACTCCTTCTTTCTTATTGATGCCTCTTAGTCTGACTTTGTTCATCTTTGCATCGTCTTGCACGTGATGGATTGTTCTTTCTTGCATCCTGGTTGTTTTTAAGAAATCCTTTCTTACCTTTTCCCTAGCTGCACCAGTGTCTTCAAGATCTGAAACTCTGTCTTCACTTTCACTTAAACGGTTTTGCAAGCTTGTGACTGAGATTTTAATTTCCTCTCTAATTCTTTGACTCTGCTTCATGC
>NW_004524667.1:354968-357944 GCF_000260255.1 Octodon degus | reverse complement strand
AAATTCCTCTTCTATGGGCGGGGTTTGTGGGGTGTACTACGGAATGATGGATGGCGTCCCTAGAGGGTGAAAGAGTTTGTCACTCACACTGTGCCTGGGCCTGAACCAGTAGGTCATGCCTGCACAGGGTTGCCGGAAGCTCTCCCACACACTCACCAGGCCTGCGCTAGGACTGAGTCTAGGGGTTCCCGGAACGCTGCCGCCATCTTAATCTGACCATGAGGAAGTAGATGTGCCCAAACATGAGGCCTTTGGAACCAGTTTCTTACATTATGTTTCAGAATTACCGAGGGCTCTAGACTTTCTTGAACTATCTGCATTAACCCTATGCTCAAGTATTTATGTACAAACCATAAATAAATGATAAATTTATAAAACCATTATTCACTTTGGTTATTATACATTTTAAGTTTCTATAGGTATTTGTGTAGGCCCTACTTTACTATTATTTGAAAAAAATATGCTAATCTAGAACACATTCTAACATGGGAATATTTGGCTTACTTAAAATTTGGGCAATTTTCTTAGCCTCTCTTTACCTAGAGTCCTCTTTCTGTAATGGTATCCTAGTAGTACTTATTTTGAGTTATGAGAAATGTCAATGAGTTCTTACATGTATAACATACGCAGCAATGTTTGGCCAAAAGCAAATGCAGTATTTAGCTATTGTTATTCTATCCCCAATATTCCAAGGTGGGAATGTTATGCCTTTAACAGTTCATAACTTTATTTCTCTAAGTATCTGTCTTTTAAAGGGAGATCATTTTTCCTGTCTAGAGCCAAAATACTGGCTTCAAACCTCTTTTCTCAAAGCCACCTACACTGTTCCATCTTTTCCTGCTGATAAATCCCTTTTTAGTCTTTTAAAACCCAGCTCCACTGTCACCTTCTGGTGATGTCTCCCATCCTTTCCATTACCCCTAAAATCCCTCACAGAATGCCTCCCACTCTCTGTCAATCACACAGCACTTTAACATCTCATGTCTCAGGGTGTGTCATCAATGCTGACTTATAATTTGCCACTGCTCTTAGAATATGAATTCCAAGAGCCAGAGCCAGATCCTGTGCAATGCCCATCCCTGAGTCTTCAAGGATACCCATAATTCAAAGCACCATCAATGCACAATTGAATTCACAGAGTTCTGCCTAAAGATTTGGCATGAATTAAAACTTTTTGTCTAGGCAGCTCTCACTACTATTCCCTGAGGCTACAGGAGTTTTAATTTCTTTCTCCTCCTCTCAGATCCTATCTTGTTTTGTCAGCTTTTTATCATATGGCTATTACTTGAGATAATACATTCATGAAGAGGAAAGACTTATTTTAGCTTATAGTTGTGGAAATTCCAATCAATTAGCAGATTGACACATTGTTTTTAGGGCTGCCTGATGGCAATGGCAGAGATCCTCTGGCAGAACTAACCAGCTCACCTGGTGGCTAGGGAGAAAAAGAAACACCTCCTCCTCCCTCACCTCAGACCTTCCCATTCATTCAAGTAGCACCTACTAGTAGTCTTTATCACAGTGTTATGGTTGATACGTTGTGTGTCAACTTGAGAAGTTTACAGGGTTAACTAAGCGACTCCGCAAGGGGTCAGGGTCCTTGCTTTGTAAACATCCTGAGCCTGAGCTAGGGGAAGGCACTGAGATGGTGTGGGCAGTAGCCTGCCCACAATATGAGAGAGCAAAAGAGGTTTTCTTTTGCTCTTATTGCTTTTGCTATCTTCTGCTGCCTTAAAGCGTCACCCTTCTGCCCTGTGCCACCCTGTTTTGGATTCAGCTGATTATGGACTGAAACCTTCACAAACTGTGAGCTAAATAAACCTTTCCTGCCTTAATTTGGGGTGTTGGGTATTTTGTCTCAGCAACAAGAGAAAAGTAACTGAGACACACATAGACTTTTGGGGAACAAACAGGCTCCAAACCATGCCACATCTCTGGTTAATCTCAGCTTTCGCTTTATTCTCAGTCCTAAAAAATATTTATTGAGCCTCTACTTCAAAGTTCTAAACAAAAATCCTAACTACTTACACTCTCAAGAAAGAAGGGTGATCTTCTAACTCCTGGATGTAATGGCTCTCTGATATCATAGGAACATCACAAATGCTTACTTTTTTCCCACCTCATTATAGTTAATCAACTTGGGAAGAAAATTAATGGCAGATACTTCAGTTCTGAAGATGATTATGCTGTGCTTCACTGCAGGGATGTAGAGCATGTTGCCGATGAAAGGCCTCCAGGAAGCAGCCTGCTGTCCCATGGAAGACACTGGCAATTACTCTAAACACCCACGTGTATTGATTAGTAGCATTATACCCTGAGCATTTCTTTCTCTTGTAAATCATCATATTCCCATTTTAATTTTTTTAAAAATATTTTATTTATTTGGTACAGGGTTTTGCTATGCAGTGTAGACTTACAGAAATCTACCTCCTGTCTCAGACTCCCCAGTGCTGGGATTATAGGTGTGCACCACCACACCCGCTTTCAGTGGCCAGCAGGGTGTGCCCCCAGTTCTGGGGCAGCATGTCATGTGTACTGGTGATCAAACCTTGGTCCTTGTGCTTGCCAGGCAGGCACTTAGGGTGCTGAACTATCTCCTCAGCCCCCATATTCCTAGTTTGGAAATGTGATAGAACATTTAGGATCAGAGCTTTTCTCTTTTTAGTTTAGGTACCACTGAAGCAGACCCTACAAAAGGTTGATATTTACAAGGTGAGCCCAGGGAACCTGGCTAAGGAAGGATGGATGTGAGGCTGGATGGGAAAGGAAGCCAATGAAGGATGGTTTTTTTTGTTGTTGTTGTTGTTTTTGTTTTATTTTCTTTTCACCAGGATCAAACTCAGAGCCTGGTACTTGTCAGGTGGGCACTGTGTTACTGAGCTATATCACCAGCCCAGATGTGTTATTTTAAGTAGTTATCATTAAAGAAAACTAGAGCTTGATGTTAGAGAAATCTTGGGGCTGAGGTTATTCTTT
>NW_004524667.1:343371-354858 GCF_000260255.1 Octodon degus | reverse complement strand
GTCCCTGATGCTTTGCCAAGCTTGTTCTAAGTAGGTGCCTTAGACCACTGAGCCATCTCTCCAGCCCAGGTTATTCTTTCTGAAAGTTGTCAGAATTAAAATGGAATCACTTATGTTAAATCCTGATAAAGTAGAGTAAAGAGGCCCCTGAAAAGGGAGAGGGAGGGCTCATACATGTTTGACTAATAACAACAATTATCACAAAAAAAATCTATATTCACAACAAGATTTGTGATTCACAAATATTATATAAAGGGATCAGCAGCATGTCCCCAAACAAACAAATAAATAAACAACATCGACAAGTGTTCCTAGCCAATGCTACCTTTTCAGCCTTAAACAGAACCACCTTGTTTTTGAGTCTTCAGTGCAAGGGTAATTGTTTTTTTTTTTTTTTTTTTTTTTCAGAACTGGGGATTGAACTCAGGCCCTTGCGCTTGCCAGGGAAATGCTTATTCCACTGAGCCATCTCCCCGGCCCTGAGGGTAATTGTTTGTAAACAATTTCTAATCCTACCTTTAAACTATTTATCTTTTTTTCTTTCATGGATATGATTTTAATGCCTGACAATGGCAGATAAAAACTATGTTGCCGTCTTCATTCTTCGTCACATAAGCTCTTCTGAGAGCCTGTCTCTTTCTTTTCATTTGAGGTTAATATCCCCTGTGGGGAGAAGAGAGCTGGGGTATTTAAATATCAGTTCATGTCAGCCACTGGTGGAAGCTGCTCCAGAGAGGAGCAAATTCTCAAGCATGCAATAAAGACAGGGAAAGGTGTCAAGAAAAGAAATGCCAGGGTTGGTAGCTGGAGACTGGAACTCAGTAGGTGGCCAGGCTATATGATGTAGAGAAGGTACCCACAGAATCTACTCCACACAGATTTTAACCCTGGCTCTGCCACTTGTGTCTTTGGACAAGTTAGATTATAGTATGTGTCTTAGTCTATTGACTATAAAAGAGAGATCCAACTACTTGCATTACAAAACTTTTAGGATCAAATGGGATCTTGCAAGTGAATTATCAGGCATGTAGAAGTCTTGGAAGTCTTGTGACCCTACTAAATCAGTGTTCAATATGTATGAGTATTTCATGCATTTCCTGGTGGTTTCTACACCTATCAATCACCTGCTTTTCCAGAGAACTGTCAAAGAGTGGGTAGCACAAATGACATAGTTTTGGGCTTTGGGTCTCAGTTTCTAGAATGGTGGGATGTTCAGTTAAAAGTAACAGATGGTGTCAGTGTCCTCCTCTACTTATGGGACATGCAGCCATGGCACCTTGGAAGTTTTTAGGATCTGATTTCAGTTGTAGGCTTCTATAGAAATGTTTTCAAACTTTTCAGGTTAACAGCTCTCATTGATGTGTATGTATTTTTTTCTCTGATGATCTTTGTGTCACTATTATTAAGATTTTACTACCTCAAGGGGCATCCCAATTTAAAAGAAGAATTACTTCAGCTTCTCTCATTTCATGGGCAAAAAAGATGCCAAGTAAGAGTAATTTACCGGGAATCCCTATGGAGAAAAACTTCTTTAGCCAAGTTATAATTACATACAGAACTGGGTAACACAGTCTCAAAGGGTTTTTTTTGAAGATTTAAGGGTCCATGATAACCTTGGAATGCAAAAATGTGGAGACTTCATGTTGCCTTTATTGTTCACATTAATCTGATTTTTTGCAACTTTATAAACATTGAATGCTAAATATTGAAAATATTAAGAAAAATTAACCACATGACAAATTGTGTTGCTAGTCAACCCAATTAGCAAGGTCCTGAAAGTAATTAGTGTAAGCTGCTCAGAAATCAGGTAACAGGGGAATGCAAAAATTAATCAGACTTGAAATTCTGACCTGTTAAATGAGAAGAGGTTTAAAGCCTCTGATGTTTTTGCTACTTATTTCTTTAGAGTCTGTTCACCTGGTCAAACCTGGTAAGTTCTGCAATGAATAGACTGCAAGATTTTTCCAGTCCATGCAGTTTGTGTCAGTGTTAATGTGCATTTTATAGCTTTGTAGTCTGGTATGGGTGTGAATTATAGAATAACCCCATTGACAGCAATTCTTATAGCTCATGATTAGTCACAAAAACTACATTTCCTTGTTTTGAAATTCTTTTCATTTCCAAAGAGATTTAAAAACTAAAAACTATGCGGCCTGTTTGTAATTCTACTTGTAAAAATATTTGGGAAGAATTAAACATCATAAAAGACATTTTAAATATGGCTACTGGATGAGAAATCCTTATTAAACTTAGCATTTATTAGATATTTTTATTTTTGTGAATTTCATTTAAGAATTTTTAAACCTGTACAAAATTAGAAAGAACCATGTAATCAATTCTTTTTTTACCCAGGAGCAAATTTCAAAGTTTCAACATGATGTATTTTAGAAGTGTCAGGGACCTCTGTAAATTTTCATCTCAATCTCCCAAAAATAGAACCTGGAAGTTTCAGTCCTAAAATAAGTTTAATTCTTAGAGAGTGCATTTTTGATTTGCTGCTTGTCTATAAATGTGTTAGGATCTTAGTTCGTCTTTTTTTCCTGGTTAGATACTGTCTTTGTCTCCGTGTCTTCCTCTCTATCTCTCTCTGTTGTTGGCTCATGCAGTCTTGTACACCTGGGCTTTCCATGGATTAGAAATGACCCAGAACACATTACCTTCTTCTGACCCACGAAATGCTCCAAATCCCCTTTGATAGGAAGATAGCAGCTGGCCAAGAAAAGATGACCAGAATGGCCAACAGCCTGGGACAGATTTCCAAGGTCACTGAGGAGAGACTCATATCTGTTCAAACTTTGCTTAACTTGAGATAAAAAGGTTTCCACATCCGTGAGAGTTTCCATTAGATGTTGGAGATGAATCTTCATTTCTTGGTGGTAGTTTAAGCATTTGCCCATCAGAATATGTGTTTATTGTGAATCGTGAATGAGAGAAATGAGTTGGGAATGCCAGAATATTATTCTTGTATTTCACTGGAACTATTTATGCTGAGCTGCTTTCACTTACTACCTCCTGCGCCACCACCTGCCAGAAGCAGCCCGCCTCATCGGAGTGCCGTCTGGCATTGCTGGAGCGTGGGGGCCTTGGCCTCCCCGTGAAGGTGCTGTATGTTGGCACTGCAGGGCAGCAACCCCTCATGCTTGAACATAGTTGGCACCTACAAGATGAGCAGGAGTCATTTATTTTCTGGTCCAAGTACTTTAGCTAAACCATATCCACTTACTCTGAAGTCACAAAATGATCCAGACATAAAAATACAATATACTCTCTTCTCTGAAAAGAATGTGTTCATCTATTCAGAAAGATTAGTGAGCTAATATAGAGCTTCAATGTGTGCACATGTGTTAATGTCATTTTTATCTTTATTCCCATTAAAGTGTATTTATTTATATTTTGGATATGAAGGGAAGAATCTTTAAGATATATCCTCTCAGCCATTTCAGGAAAATTAGTAGAATATCAAGAAAAAGTACAAAAGAAAAATAAAATAGGTTTGTTGATAACTTTTGACAACTATCCTGATTAGGTGTAGGGACAATTTAATCTCAACAGTAAGCCTATCATAGTTCAGGATTATTGAGCTTTTCCCTGACTTTGAATTCCTGTAAAAAGAGAAAAAAAAATAAAATAAATGATTTTTCACTTTTGTAACACTCACTTGGCTATAAAACATCTAAATAAGAGTGCAACCTGTACTTCCTTGAGTTTTGGTGCTTTGTAGCCAAAGCACTTGTCTATTGACTGCAGATAGAGATTTTATAGGAACTAAAAGGAAGGAGACTTCTTTTTCTAAATTTAATTTTATTGCTCAACATTCTTAAATTGTCTATGTACAAAGTGCAAGGTATTTATTAGTTTGGATACATTTGCTGCAATGATAAATAAAGCACAAATAATCAGTACCACAGAAATATTGGAAATTTACTTTCTATTTCTATAATCAGTCTGAGGCAGCGCCAGGCAAGGAAAAGAAGGCAGGGTGAGTTTAGTGATTCTGTACAGTTACTTATGACCTTGGGAGGGGCTCTGCTGGCTGTTGATGATTCTGGGTGTCCACATCCAATGGCACAGAGGAACTGTCATGAGAGGGTTTTGTGACCAAGCTTGGAAGTGACACCTTTGTGGCAAGGGCACTCTATTCACATTCTGTTGACTGGAAACTAGTTATATGGGGACAACTGCAAAGGCTATCTCTGTTTCCCAGAATGGATCTTCTCTGACATCCATCTCTTCTCAGTCACTAATTCAGGAGAAATACCAGGAGACCCTATTAACTATAATATGACATGGAAGATGAAAGTTGAAATTCTCTTTAGTAAGTATTTAGCAAGCACTTATAACCAAGGCTATGTGCTGACTCCAGTATAGAAGATGAAAAATGCGGAAGTTTAAAATTTAGGAAAAAAAAAACCTGTTAGTACTGAAATGAAAATTCTACATCAGAGAAAAGTTTGATACAGCTCCAGGTGACTCTATGATATCCAGAATACTAATACATATACTAGAACTTAAAAAAACAATAGATAAATTCTAAATCAAAGTAGACTATCCTTCAAAATCAATTAAAGGGGTATAGTAGATCTGTATTACATTAAATTTGTTTATGAATCTGGCATTATAACATTATTGAGCTCTTCCCTGACTTTGAATTCCTGAAAAAGGAGATAGCTAACTTTGATTAATTATTCCAAATGTAAAAGATCTGGGACATGATTTTTCTTCATTGTAGTATAAGCAGACTCTCCTGGAACTTGACTCTCCCTTTCATGCCCACCAATAAAGTGGACACGCTTTAATGAAGGTAAGTTATTCCATGTTTTCAGGCAATAACAGTCTTCTTTGATCACTCACCGTATCAATAATATTTAAAGGACCCTCCAAAGACACACTTATTAGTAGACAAATGAGGTAATAAGAATTTCTTTTACTTAAGCAAGGCTGCGTACTGGATTTATCTCCCCAGAAAGAGTCATTACCAATATCCTAAGTGTTTCAAGAAAAGACTTCTGCCATCATTACAAAGTTTTTATTAGCAATTGAAGTGCAGAAAATGTGACACCAAATTTTCTGCCCAAGTCTTCATATCTCTTTTCACACTATTTTCTCATTAACTCCAGTTGCAAGTCCCTCTTTGGAATGTTTGGATTCCGAGAATGTTTATGTTCTACTTTCTATAACAGAAGAATTGTTAGGTCTGTGTTACCAAGATGGGTTATACTTGGGGAGCTTATTATTTAAAAACTGTAGAAGAATGGAGATTGGCATTTGTTAATTTTAACTTGCATTGTTCTTTATTTCTTTCTGTAATATACTCCAGACAGAATTTGTATGGTTCCATTTAATAATAGAGTTAAGAAGTATATTCAGTTTTGAGCCCAGGATAGAACTTATTTCAAACTGACTAAATTAAACCTTCAAAGGCTGCTTTGGGATTTTCAAATGTAATAATCTCCACGATTTTATTTGATCAATAAAAAGAATAATCACTTTAACTTTCAAAGCTGATTCAAACTTTCTTGACTCTGTTTCTGCTCAGAGATCTGTCTCTTGGAACGCTTACCTTTCCATGTCTTTTACCTGGTCTTATTTACTGGGTCAGGCCCATGACAGGTACCACTATATTTCCAAATCCTTTCCAGATCTCTAGATGTAAAATTTTCCTTTAGAATTCAAGTTTGCTTAATAGTTACTTTTCTATTTCTTGCTTCTGTTAGATTATAAAATTTTTTGTGGACAGGCTGTGTTTAATCTTTTTATGTCTTTCAGAATCGAATCACTAAGCCTGTCATATAGCAGTGATGCCAACAACTGTTCACTTGAACAGAAGTAAGGAAATGGATTTGAGAAGGTGCATAGTTTAAGTCCAGGAGCGCAGAGCTATGGGGTCCTTTCTTAGTAAACTGAACACAGTTTGAGGTTGGAGGCATTGGAGAAAAGTCTAACTGCTGCTATTTGTATTGCTGCAAAACTCCATGAATTTATATCTAGGAAGGGAAGAACTGTGCCATGGAAAGAGGTAGTGGCTCTAGATTGGCATTTCTAAAGGTTCTTTGCTTTTATTCCTGATAAAGCGTTCTTGAAGAGTATGAAGCATTCCCATTAGTAACAGGTGCTGAATTATGAGTCTCAGATGGAGAGATGCACACCCCATGCTGGGCACATCAGAATCAATCTTATGTCTTCCTTTCTCTTGTCTTCCACATACACACATTGTTCACACAGATACAGCTGTTGTATGTATTTGAATGTCATTTTTTACATTTTATCATAGAGACTAATCAACAACTCATAACTGAAAGCCTGTTTTTAAAGATTCCATTTTGATATATAATGATATATAATGATATATATTGATATATATTGATATTTCTGCACTATTTCTCAGGCATTGGCATTATTTTCAGAGAAATTATTGTGTTGTCTCCTTCAATCTCATAAATTTTATTAAAAAGAAAGACACAGAGCAAAATAAATAGTATGGTCATGTAGATATGATTTAAACAAATGGTTAATGTTTAAATTTTAAAAAATATAGTAAAGGATGTGGCATAATGTTTGTAAATATGACTCCTCAATTTGGAAACCTTTTCTCATTGCTTTTGCCACTTTCTGAAGCAGCTCTGGAAGTCTTGTTTTATTTCATTATTTATGTTGTTGTAGTTGTATTTATGTCCTGGGTTAATTCAAAATGTTCATCTTTCCTGGTCATTATGACTTTGGGGAAGAGCCAGAATGCTCAAGGAGTCAAACAGCATGAATAAATTGGTTGAAGACACTGTAACACTTTTATGGGCATGCCTTTCTGTTCAATGCCATTTAGCAGCAGCATTCACCATATTTTTGATCATATCCCATGAAGTCACAAAATTTGCCTTCCAGAACTGCTTTAGAAACTTGCAAGAAAGATTGTACAAGTATGTTTGAATTTAAGGAGAGTGTTTCTGGGAAGCTTAATGGCAGTGTGTCTTATTCTAATACTTTATAAAATTTAAATATTTATTATATACACATTCATTGTAGTATGTCATTTTTTATAAGGGGCATGAACAACTGTGAATTTTGTATACATATATTCCTAGAACCAGTCCCCCAAATACCAAAAGATGACTATATTTTCTGGGTTTTCATCTTCTTTCATAGATTATTCCTTTTCATATTTTATTTATTTTTAAGCACAGAAAAATAAATTAACAACTTACTGAGCCCTTATTTGCCAGGAGCTACCATAAAAGGTGGGCATACAGTGATGAGCATATGTGACATGTATTTTGTTAGACTTTTTTAGTTCTGGAATTTTTAGAACTAAATAAAACTAAATAAAATTCTTTTATTTATTTATTCAATACAGGGCCTCACTATGTAGTTCAGACTCATAGTGATCCTCCTGTCGCAGCCTCCCCAGTGCTGGGATTATAGGTGTGAACCACCACACCTGGTTTCAAAGTGACTTTATCAATTTCTAATTTTCCTTACAGTTTTTAAACATTTTTTATTTTATTTTATTTTTTCTAAAGTGTTATGATTTTTATTTATTTATTATTTTTAAAAATTAATTCCATTGAGAGAAATAGCAATGTGACGGTTTCAAAACAGATCATTAGGACAGTTACAATAATTAATACATTGCATATTATTGTCTTCATAGTAGTTATTCATAGTACAAGATGCAGATATGATATCTTATCTCAACACTGTTAGTACAAATCTTTCTTCTCATTGAACTGAGAGAAAGTAGCTATATGTCTAACCTAACTAATTTGCATATATATACACACATATATATTTCACTACAAAATGGTCCTTCATCTATAGCCCCCTTTTTTGTTTACTTTTGTCAGAAATAGGTATTCCATTGCCATTCAAATATTGTACATGCATGAATTTAGTAAAATAATCCAATATAATCCAGTAAACCATAATAGTAGTGGATTATCTGCAGAACTGATGATGCCAAAAGTTTTTGACTTGAGCCTTTTACAGCTCAGGATTTTAATATGGCTTTGCATTTTATACCTCATGTTTATACTTTTCTGCTGGATGGTTAAGATCAAGATAAAGCAAGACCTATATAACAAAAAATGTAACTTTTGTATCTGACAAGTTCAGGCAAATCCCCTCAGAATTTACCCTAAAATTCTGTACAGCAGTTTGTAGATCTTTTGTCAGTGTCAGCCATGTGGGTGAGTCATGACCATTGTTGACTAATTTGCTCTCTATGAAAGCCTGAGAGAATGTTCAATGGAGTCTTCTCCATATGACTTTCCTTAGGCTCACTCTACATTATTGATCTCTTTCCTCTGTGGTCCCATAATATCCTTGAACAGAAAATTTGGGACACCATTGGGTTATAGGATGTTACAGTACAGGTTCTCTTATGTCCTGAGTTTTCACTGACCTTGAAGGGCTAGGGCCAAAATGTTGGCTATCCTTGTAGCTGTTCTTTTTCTCTAATTTTTTAAGTTGTTAACCCTTCAGAAGAGAAGTTTAATAGTATTATTACCCTGCAACATAGGCAGTTGAGCTTAACTTCACTATCTGTCTGAATATCAATCGCCTTAGACATAACATGGATCTGGTATTTTCCAGCAATTGTTGATATGCTAAATTTTAAATCCCAATTGAATGTGAAAAGAATAAAAAATATGGAACGTTTCACAAATCTGTGTCACCCTTGTGCAGGGGCCATGCTAATCCTCTCTGTATCATTCCAATTTTAATATATGTGCTGTCGAAGCGAGCACTTTCTTGAGTTTTGAACCTGTTCTAATTCTGATTTATGCTGATCTTTCACTGAACATTGTTTTGCCCTTTTTCAGTTCATTTAGAAATTAGGGTATGCTGTAGATTGATTTTGTGCATCATTTTGGTATGTTTGAGTTTTTGCTTTTGCTATTATTTCTTTTCTTTCAGTAAATTTTAATGAAATTTTACCTCAATAATATTCTTCTCTCTGGTTGCCTTATTGTTGCATTCCCATTAATCCCTACTGGTTCTTTGCAAGTAGTCTTATTCCCCAAAACTTAAAATGCCTTCATTGCTTTTCTTTATTCTTTCCCAAGCAAGGGCTTGCAGCTGTCAGTGGCCTTTTCATAATGTTTGTAATTTTGGAGTTACTGAGCATAGCATGTCGGTGTACTTGGTGTAAATGTTGCTTGTGGTATTTTAGTTTTAGGATTGTTCCTATGTGAACATTTCAGTGAAATATTAAATCCATGTGGCTCCCACCAATGTCATCTTTCTAGGATCTTCTCTGTATGCTTGGATTGTTTATTTTTTCACAATATGGTGAAACATAAATCATAATTTTGATCTCAAAGAATATAAAGTTATTTTAGTATATTAGATTTGATTTTATCTTTATCACACTATCTTGTTCAGGTAAGCATAAAAAATTCTAGAAATGTTTATGAAAGGAGTCACAGATTTACTTAATCTAGAGCTTCTTTCTTCTAATGTCTTTTTTTTCCTATTTGCATTAAATTCTTTAACAGCATGTTCTCAGGACATGAGTGTTTTAAGAAAACTAAAGTCATGTGAAGGAAATATAATATGCCCTCTGCAACCATATGTTAAAATCACGATTGATTATACAGCTAAATTATATAACTTTCTAATCTGTAAAAAATCTGTCTGTTGTTTTCATTTGGATTCCCAATAATTACATGAAAGTTGATTCATGTAATAGTTTCTTTTAAAATATTTTCTTCCCTTACCAGTTTTACTAAGATATAATAGACAAGTAGTAATCATATGTACTTACAGTATACAACATATCATTTTATATATGACCACATTGTGAAAAGATTAAATCAAACTAATAGCTGTCACTTCAACTCTTTTTATTGTGATTAGAACATTTCAAATGAACTCTAGTAACTATTTTAATGTATGCAATATATTACTCTATTAAATGAGAATTATTTCTTTACAGTTAAAAACATTCAATAGCATGCATATATATAACATATAGTATATATATCTTATATATAAATAGTATTTATACATATTAATTAGAGACAGGAATGACTTTATAGAGATGACTTGGTGACTTTCTCACTTC
The DNA here is from genome assembly GCF_000260255.1 of Octodon degus. NCBI lineage: Eukaryota > Metazoa > Chordata > Mammalia > Rodentia > Octodontidae > Octodon > Octodon degus. The sequence continues at coordinate 344,798 of NW_004524667.1, read as the reverse complement.
TTTATATTCACTGTTTTGTTTAAGTTTATTTATTTTGGGCAGTTATGTACTTTCTACAAGTTTTATATTATCTTATAGCAAATTATATTTCGATAGACTATGGAATTTCTCAGTCCTTAAAAAAAAATATATATATATGACACAGGGTTTGAAAATGTTCTAGTATATGAATTAGTTCAGAGGATTTACTTATATGCTTTAGAACTTTTACATGTACCTAGTATAAATTTAATGTATCTGATAATCATAATATAAAACTTGAAAGAGAAAATAAATGATTTAAACATTATAATTTTAAACTATGCTATAATGTTTATTTTCCAGAATTTTATTGAGAAACAAGTATCAGTGAGACAGTTTCAAATCAAATTGGTAGGACAGTTTCAATAATTAACACATTGCATACTGTCTTCCTAGTGGTTATTTGTTGTACAAATGCAAACATGATATCCTATTTACAATCACTATTAGAACAAATCCCTCTATTCATTGAATTAAGAGAATGTAGCTGTATATCTATCTTAACCATTTTGAATACATAGATACAAAATGTTCATTCATCTGTATCCCCTTTTTTGTTTAGTTCCATCATTTAAATATTATTGGTATGTGAACTCAGAAAAATATTACAAAATAGTCCAGTAGTCCATAATAATATTGGGTCTTCCACTTGACTGGCAATGACAGAAGTTGTTGACCTGAGTCTGCTACAGCTCAACATAATAACATGGCTTTACTTCTTATACTTCGTTTTTTTTACTTTTCTGCTGGATGGTTAAGACCAAGATAAAGCAAGACCTGTGTAACAAGAATTGTAGCTTTTGGATCTGATCAGGTCAGTGAAGTCCTGTCAGGGCTTATCCTGAGACCCTGTACCTCAGTTTGTAGATTCTTTGTTAGTGACAGCTATGTGCACGAGTCACGGACATTGCTTGACCAATTTGTTCTCTATGAAAGCCTGAGAGAATGTTTTCTCTGCATGTGACTCTCCTTAGGCACACTCTATATCATTGATCACTTTCTTCTTTGGCCCCATAATCTCCTTGATCAGAAAATTTGGGATACAACTGAGTTACATGATGTTACAGTACAGGTTCTCATATGTCCTTAGTATTAATTGACCTTTGAAAGCTAGGGCCAAAATGTTGGCTGTCCTTGCAGCCCTCCTTTTTCTCTAATTTTTGGTCTGCAATCTTAGCTTTTTAACCCTCTGGAAGAGAAGCTTATTGTTATTACCATACAACCTAGGCTATTGAGCTTAACCTCAAGATCTGTCTGAATATCAAACATCTTAAGCATAATTTTTTTTTTTAATTTATAAGGAAAACTTGAACACCTTTACTATTTGCAAACTTTGAAATAATATAAATGTACCATTGAATTAATATTGGGATAACTGGGGCCGGGGAGATGGCTCAGTAGGATAA
>NW_004524667.1:338766-343271 GCF_000260255.1 Octodon degus | reverse complement strand
TTACATACTTATCAAGTTTTATGGCATAAAGACTTAAAAACCTATGGAATTGGGGGAACAATTTTTTTACCTCAATAAATATATAAAAAAAACCCTATGGAATTAGCAAATCTCAGACATATAATACATCTTTAACTATAATCCTATATTGTATAAAGTTTTTTCCTGTCCAACTTAATTTTTTTTTAATCTTTGGTTGAACACATTCTCAAACCAGTACCCTACTGAATCACTATGAGTTCAATCTAGTAGTGAGACCCTCAACACCCTGTAGACCCTTCCCTAAAAGAAAAAAAAAAAAAAAAGAAAGAAAAAGAAAGAAAGAAAAAAGGAAAAGAAGTGAAGAGAATAATAAAAGTTAATATTTATTAACTTTTAAGATATTTTTGCTGGATTATAAAACCCATATAATACTTTTGCTACATAGATTCTGCAATATTTCTACATAGACACAATAATGAATTAATGCAAACAAAAAGCCTACATGTAAGAAGTAAAATTACCAAATTATTAAAAGAAAACAGGACTAAGTCTTCATGTCTTTAGAGTTATCAAAAGATTCTCAGATAGGACATCAGAAGTATGAATAACAAAAGAAGCTATAGTGATAGGGATGGAGATAGAAATAGAGGTAGAGGAGACAGAGACAAAGATAGAGATAGAAACAGAGATAGAGATAAGAATGGCATTCATGAGAAATTTTTTAAAAACTTTACTTTAAAGGACACAAGCATGTGAAATGGTAACTCATAGAACAAGAGACAAAATTTTAAGATTACATATATGATAAGGAATTTGAATCTAAAATATATAAAAATCTTTCATAACTCAGTAGCAAAAAGACAACCTAACTTCAAAATTGACAATAGATCTGAATAGACATGATACAAAGAAGACTTGTAAATGGCTAAAAAGCACATGAAAAGATACTTATAATTATTAGTTACTAAGAAAAGAAAAAATGAAACCATGATGAGATACCATTTTTTACATTCTAGGCTGGTTATAATCCAAAAGTCAGATAATAAGTGTTGGAAAAGCTGTGGTAAACAAGAACCCTCCCACACTGCTAGTGGGCATATAAGATAGGGCAGCTATTGGAGAGTGCAATTGATGGTTCTTTAAATAATTAAACATAGAGCTACCATATTACCTAATAAGTCTACCCTGCAGTTGTTATATGTCTTAGCATACTTTTTGTTACTATGATAAAATTCTGAAGGGAAATACTTTATAAAGAAGTTTATTTAACTACTAGATATGGGAGTTCAAGAGCATAATTCTGACATCTACTTGACTTTCATACAATTCATGATAGGTGTCATCAGAGTGGCAATAGTGTGCAGGAGAGGTCACATGGTGAGATAGAAAGCAAGGAATCAGGCCAAGGCTACATTTATGCTTTTTGTGACAACCCATTTTGTAGGAACTCATACCTGATAGACCAGGAATGCTCCACGAAATCAGTACTAATCTGTACGTGGAAGCAAAGATTCTGTGACCTAATTACTTTCTACCAATCCTTGTCTCTTAAAGGTTCCTTCACCTCAGCACCATCATCCTGGAGACCAAAACTCCAGCACATGAACTTTTTGGGGTCATATCAAGCCACATCTAAGCTACAGAAATACATATACAAGAAAAATTATAATACTTACATGAGGATGTATACACTAATATTTATAGTAGCATTAGCTATAATAACAAAATAAATCACAGTATGTGTTAAGTGATATCTCTGCATGATTTCAAAATTTATTCCCCTATGGACTGAAAAGATAGCTTGCCAGTCTAAGCCCCTGGCTGGCAAGCACAAGGACCTTCAATCTCAGTCACCACATGCAGTGCTGGTGCTGGCTCTGAACCCGGGCATGATGGTGCATGTCTGTAATCCCAGTGCTAGGGAGGCTGAAACAGGTGGAGCATTAAGACTCCGAGCTACATAGTGAGACCCTCTATCAAATAAATAAATAAGATTCCCCTTAGATTATGAAAACAATCCATATATCTGTCCAATTATGTGTCTAAAAGAATTAGAAGTGGTATACAAATATAAGAAAATATTGTTTAGTTTAAGTAAAGAATTAGTACTGTTATATGTGACCATACAGGTGAACCTTGAATACATTGTCCTAACTGAAAAAAGCCAGTCATAGAAGTTCACATGTTATATGGTTTCATTCATATTAAATATACCAAACATGGAAATCTAGTGGGAAAGAAAACAAATAAATAAATGCTTGCTTAGGACTGGGATAAGAAAGTGGAGGTTTAGGGAATATTGATATTGACTAGGTATGAGGTTTCTTTTGAGCTAATAAAAAGCATCTGAAAGTGAAATGTGATGATGGTCAAGATTATCTGCAAACAAAAAGCCATCGGCTTGTATACTTTAAGTGAGTGAATTGGGGGAAGCATGATTTGTATTTTAATGAAATAAAGTTTTTGGTACAATAAATAAATATTATTCATGTAACTTTAGAATTGCTACTCCTGATGTTATTGTCCATCTTTCATGAAGTATCTGTTTCTAATCAATTATTTTTAGGTTAGTGTGGCCATTGATTTTTATAATTTTCCAGTTGATCTAAGTTTAGTCATTGTGTTTACCTATTTTTTATTTTTTAAACAGAGTACATATTAGAATTAAAGCAGAAAAAATTATAAGTGAAACAGATTTTCAATTAACAAGGTAATATGAATTTCACAGTATTTGTTGTAACACATAGTGTTGTCTTCCAACTATTTATTCATATTACCAGATAAATGCATGTAAAATCGGAAGAAGAAAGAAATGTGTAAGAAGTTAAGAAGACAAAAATGCAAAAAATTGAAAAAAGGAGATGAAACAATTTAAAGCATTAATTCTTCTTTCCATAGACCAGCAGAAATGCACAGTACAGTTGTCCAAAGCATTCTGCTAAATAATCTCCTTCCCCCACTTCGTCTCCTGTCCTTCTCCTCAACTCAGCAACTCTTTCCTTTTGAATAAGTTCATTCCCTTTTCCTAGCATCTATTATACCCTTCAGATTCCATTTTTCTCTGTCAGGTTCTTATACTAAGGAGACAATACGGTGTTCATGCATGTGGATCTGTTTTCATTCACTTAAGAGTATGCTTATCTCTTTTGAATACATTTAAAAATTTTCATCTTTTGCCATGATAGCAATGTATTTACTGTTGTTTTTCTGAATGATTTAAGCAAGGAGCACACTTTCCTTAATATTATTGTTATTTTTACAACTTTAAAGTAATTCTTGGTTCTGTCTCTACTATAGTGGTCTATGCCATCTGCAGCGAACTCCACTAACTGATTAGAGTTAAAACTCAGAATGGAATAAAACCAACTTTGGGAGTCTGAGAAGTAAACAGCAGCAGGAGGATTGTGAATGTTCATCAAGGTTACAGAAGCAAAGAGCAAAGGAATGAATTGTTTGTTTAGCAGCATTTGCCCAGGATGTGCCCTAGATGTGGATTAGTATCACACAGGATGGGCTGCAAAAGCTCCAGGATAAGCTCATCCTTCTGACCAGAACAGCCAGTAAGGAGAATACATCAGAGAGAAGAAAGCTGAAGAATGGGATTACCAGATGGGTATGAAGCCACAAAGTCACATCCTGAACCCTTAGTGATGCTCAACCTAAACAATGTGATGAATTCTGACTAAACAGAGTAGACTGAGTCATATACAGGTGACACTGATTTGCCCATGGATTGTGCTTGTACAAATTTACTCAAATGGATGTAGAAATGCTGAGAGAATAGACATGAAATTGAAACTAGGACTTGCAAAAAGTAAAGCAGCTGTAGAGTGTGCCTAAGGAGAGTCACTTGGAGAGAAAACATTCTCTCAGGCTTTCACAGAGAGCAAATTGGTCAAGCAATGGCTGTGACTCATCCACATGACTGACATGGACAAAGGATCTACAAACTGAGGTATGGGGTCTCAGGATAAATCCTGATAGAATTTGACTGACCTGATCAGATCCAAAAGCTAACAATTCTTGTTACAAAGGTCTTGCTTTATCTTGGTCTTAACCATCCAGCAGAAAAGTATAAAAATGAAGTATAAGAAGTAAACCCATGTTGTTACATTGAGCTGTAGTGGACTCAGGTCAACAACTTTTGACAGTGCCAGTCATGCGGAAGACCCAATATTATTATGGACTGCTGAACTCTTTTGGAATATTTTTCTGAGTTCACATACCTATAGTATTTAAATGACGGAACTAAACAAAAAAAGGGGATACAGATGAATGAACATTTTGTATCTGTGTATTCAAAATGGTTAGGATAGATATACAGCTACATTCTCTTAATTTAAGGAATAGAAGGATTTGTTCTAATAGTGATTGTAAATAGGATATCATGTTTGCATTTGTACAACAAATAACTACTAGGAAGACAGTATGCAATGTGTTAATTATTGAAACTGTCCTACTAATTTGATTTGAAATTGTCTCATTGCTATTTGTCTCTCAATAAAACTATGGGGGAAAAAAAA
>NW_004524667.1:334718-337941 GCF_000260255.1 Octodon degus | reverse complement strand
TTTTTGTTTGTGTGTGTATTTTTAGGGAAGGGTCTACAGGGTGTTCAGTGTCTCACTACTAGATCAGACTCAGTGATCCATCTATTTACAGCCTCCTAAGAGCTGGGATTACAGGCATGCACCACCATACCCAGTCTCAATTGCCTTCTCAGTGAGCCCCAGAGGCGAGGCTGGGACTGCAACCCAGGGATAGAACCCTTGCCCCCAGTGCTTAATCCTCTGAACCATTTGGCTGGCTGTGCAAGACACATTTTAAATAGATAGACTGAGAATAACTAACAGACTAAAAGAAAAAGATGTGTCATGCACACAGTGTGCATAAGGCAGAAGTAGCTACTTTTATTATCTGACAACACAAACTTAAAAAACTACTAGAGATAGTTCAGAATGATAAGGTAGCACTCATCATGAAGTCATACAGAATATAAATGTGTATGTATCTATTAATTTAGACTCACAATAAATGAAGCAAAAATGGACAGAATTAAAATACAGTGGATGATTTAACACTTCTGTCAGAATTTGTTAGAACAGCTAGTTAGAAATCAGTGGGTGAAAATAACATCGAAACACTACTGTAGTGGTTGATTGATCATGTCAACATGAGAAGTTTAGAAGCTTAACTAAATCGGCTGAGCAATCCTACACCGTAGGGTGTAGAGGAGCAGGGATCATCACTTAGAGCATTTAAGAGGGAAATGAGAAAGGACAGAGGCTTCCATGTTTTGGAAGAGCTCCAGTCTTCACCTTCAGCTTGGGCACTGTCTCCTGGCTTCTAGCGCACTCTTTGGCTCTTGCCTTGGATCCTTCAGCCTTCTGGTGTAGATGCATGAGCCTTCCATTGCAGACTGATTGGCCTCTTGATATGGATGAGCATGGACACTGCAGTGAGCTACAGCCCTTGGGCTCAGTTGTTCAGCCTCCACCATGCAGAGATCCTCTGCACACTTTCTTGTCCAACTCTGGTTGACCATCATAAGCCAGTCTTGCAACTTCTTACACATGTATATACCTGGTGTTACACCTATCTCTCTAGTAAAACCCTGATGGATACAACTATCTTCTATCTTGATCTAATAGGCATTTATAGAACACGACATTCAGTGCACATAGAATGATCATCAAAATGAACTATATGTACATGATATATTGACCAAAGTAAACCATACAAAAAACAACTGTAGATAAGGCAAAGTATGGAAATTCTACATAGTATTTTCTGGAATAGGAGATTAAAGGATAAATCAATAGTAATGAAATGCTCCAAATTAGTTTTCTATGACTATTATAACAAATTACTATAAACCTGGTGATTTAAGACAGCACAAATTTACAGTCTCACATTTCTATAGCCCAGGAATCCAAAGTGGATCTAATTAGCCAAAAAATAAAATAAGGTAGATTCAGGAATGGTGTATTAGTTGTAGCCCACAGAGAAATAATACTACTTTTTACTGGGTGGCCAAGAAGCTCAGTAATTAAGTCCAAACCTAACAGACTGAAAATTGAGACTGAGAGAGAAGATATGTCGGCATGCGCCTTGGAGCTTGAAACTCTGAGAACAAAGAACTCCAGTGTCCTAGGGCAGGATCAGATGTATACTCCAGCACCAGAAGAGGAAGACTGATAGATTTATTTTTTTGCTTTTTGTTCTATTTGTGTTTTCAGTGGATCAGGTAATGGTAAACATGGATCTTTGTTCAGTCTGCTGACACATCTTCTAATCTCTTATAGAAATGTTGCATAGACATACCCAGAATAACATTTATCAAATATCTAGGTATCCCTCAGTCCAGTCAGGCTGATGCATGACATTAGGTTTTTACTGCTTATTAACTAGATACATTTAAGTATCTCCTTAAGCCATACTTGACTTCCAAATACAGTGACAGAGTCATAATCTTAACAAGTATGATACAACTATCTTATTATTTTAATCCGTTATTTTTAAAAGGAGAATATATTTTGGCTCACAATTTCAGAAATTTCATCCCCTGGCTACTTGAACTCATTACTTCTGTGTCTACAACAAGGCAAACATCATTGCCAGGAGGATGTGACGGAGCAAAGTTGTTCACTTTATGATGGATGAGAGGGTGGGAGGGGAGAAAGAGAAAGAGAAGGAGAGAGAGAGAAACAGAGAGAGAGAAACAGAGACAAACACAGAGAGACACAGAGATAGAGATAGAGAGACAGAGACAAAGTGACACAGAGACAAAGAACAAGAGAGACAGAGAGAGACAGAGACAGAGAGAGAGAGAGAGAGAGAGAGAGAGAGAGAGACAGACAGACAGACAGACAGACAGACAGACAAAGACAGAGAATAAAGTGACTGAGAGCATGGGGGACAAGATTTATTTGCCAAGGGCATGCCTTCAACTAGGTCCGACCTCTCAAGTTTCCACCATTCTCCCAAGTTATGAACCCATTAATGGATTAATCCATGGCTGAGGTCAGAGTCCACATGATCCAAGGACTTCCTAAAAGCTGTACTTCTGAACATTCCTGCATTGAGAACCAAGCATTCAATAAATAAGGCTTTATGAGACATGTCACATCCAAACCATAATACCTGTATACAACCAAAAGGACTCTATCAGTATCATCATCAGAGGAGGTGAAGTCCCTCAGTCAACATATCAAGAAGAGTTAGGGTGATGACCAAGTGATTGAGCTGAACTACCAAGGGGAAACTGGACTGAACTCCACAGTGAAAGTAAAGAAGAGAAGGACTTGGTATTTGATTCTACATATCCTTCAATTGTCATAGCTAATTTGTCATATTTAAATTGAATTTTTTAATTTAATTTTTTATAGACATGTGATAGTGAAAGCTCTTGTTTTGTTTGGAAGACAGCATTTTTTTCTTGTATCACAAGTAGATCGAATGAAAGTTTTCTTTCTATTTTTAATGGATCGTAGTACAGGGTCTACAGGGTTTACAGGGTCTCACTATGTAGACTGGACTCATACTGATTCTCCTATTTTCAGCCTCCCAAGCACTGGGATTACAGACACACGTTCAATCTCAATCCCTGTCTCAGCATGCACCAGGGGCAGGGCTGGCACTGCGAAAGTTTTCTTTCAAATTTCCAATATAAATATTGAAAAAGAAAATAGACATTGAATTAAAGAAATATAAGACGCTTCTGCCATTGAGACTGGGGAGATGGCTCAGTGGAATAAGCACTTCCCCGGCAGGTGCAAGGGCCTGAGTTCAATC
>NW_004524667.1:332820-334212 GCF_000260255.1 Octodon degus | reverse complement strand
AAAAAAAATAATTGCTTTTAACCTTTTCCTTTTGTTGTCTTTGTCTGCTTTTGGAATGGCCTCAATAGATGAGTTTGGAAGTATCTTTCACTCACTGTCTTAAGGACTTTTCTTTTTCTTATGTATTTAGTTCAGGGTCTACAGGTTCTCACTGTGTAGATCAGACCCATAGTGATTCTCCTGTTTTCAGCCTCCCAAGTGCTGAGATTACAGGCACGTGTCACTACGCCCACTCTGTCCCAACAAGCCCTGAGAGTGGGGCCGGCAGGACACTGGGGATCGAAACCCGGTCCCTCAGTCTGCCTAAACTGGTGCTTTAATCTGCTGAGCTATCTGGCCGGCCCTTATTCTAAGGATTTTAAGGATGCTTGATGTTAGTTTTCTGAAGTTCTAATAAAATTCAGCAGTGAATCTATCAGATCTTGGGCTTGTCTTTGTTGGTAAAGGTTTAATTATTGTCTGAATTTTATTGTCTTTTGCTCTGTTCAAGATTTTTATATTTGCTTATTAAATTTTGGTAATACATATGTGTCTAGAAATTTATCCCTTTTTCTAGATACTCCAATTTATTACAGTATAAATATAATTTGTTATAATTATCTGGATTTGTTATAATTTGTTATAATCCTCTGGATTTCAGCAGTATCCATAGTGATTTTATTTATTTCATTTAAAACGGAACATTTCATTTTTTCTTTTGGTAAGTTTAACTAAGGATTTGTTAATCATATTGATCCTTTCAAAGAACCAACTCTAGGGGCTCAGGCAGATAGCTCAGTAGAATAAGTGCTTGCCTGGCAAGTGCAGGATCCTGAGTTCAATCTCTGGTCCTGGAAAACAAAACAAAACAAAACAAAAAACCAACTCTGATTAATTGAACCTTCATTATTTTAGCCTTTAATCTTTATAATTCCTTTTCTTGTACATGTTTTACATTTAGATTGCTCCCTTTTTCTGGATTGCTATAAATTGTTAATTTGGGATCACATTTTTTCCTAATGTAAACATTGGGAGCTATAAATATCTCACTTAAAATTATTTTCATTGTGTCCTAAATGTTCTAGTATGGTGTTGTACCATTGTCATTTGATTCTTGGGAATTTTAATCTCTTCATTTTATTTTGTGACATATATTTTTCAGACTAAAAATGTATTATTTAATCTCCATGTGATTGCATATCTTCAGTCACTAGTTGCATAGAGTATTATTTTTCATTCTTTGATTTTTAAACTATATGTTTCTTTGTGTGTAATCTCCTGAAGCCAACATACACACATACATACTTGGGGCTAGAATCTAGACTTTCTGCATAATTAATTTATGGCACCTCTACAACATCACAAAAAAGTAGTAAAATTTTTCAAAAGTATTAGGGATTTCAAAATTCTGAA
>NW_004524667.1:326252-332720 GCF_000260255.1 Octodon degus | reverse complement strand
AAAAAAAAAAAAAAAAAAAGAATTCTGCTTGGACCATGCTCCAGTGCCACAGCTATGTGGCTAAACTAGCTCCAGCACCCACTGACTTGTGTAAAATAAGAATTCTGCAATTAAATAATAAAGAATCACATTAATTATCTTTAGGCACTACCAATATCCTTTTGACTAACTTATCATTTGCTGCCTAAGAAGAGAGGTATTGAGTTTCATTTTATTCTGCAGTAAAGACACCACTGTTCTTCAATGCATTCCTCCTTGTCTCCATCTCCCCAGCCTTGGCATAAGCAAGCGAGCTCAGAACCATCTGACTCTGACTGGCATTGCGTTGCCTACCAAGATGTAAGTCTGGGGAAAGGCAGGGATGGAGAAATTCTGATATCATTTTCCTTCTTTTTTTTTAAAAAAAAAAGAAATTCATTTTTCTTTATTTTAAAAGTAAAAAGAAAAACAAGAACAAAAATCAGAAACAAAAACAGAAACAGGGTAAAATACTACAATACATATGTTACAGATTTTCAGAAAAAGAAAGCTAATTAACAATGGTTGGTATATTATCTATTTTAATTGTCAAATCTGTTGCTCAGCTGAACAGATATAATTATGTAAGATTGGACATATGATTATTACTGCTTGCTTTCAAGAAACCTTAATTTTTTTATCTTGTCTCTCTTTTTTCTTTTTTTTAACTTTAAAAAATTTATTTTCCACTTAATTTCTCACTTGCTAAGTTTCTGAGGAGAAATAGGTTTTGTGCATGAATGGAACTCATTCATTGAGCGTGTACATTCTGATAACATATGGTCAATAGCAAAACTTCACTAAATGAAATTGTTAGGGTGACCCACATTATGGAAAATCATTGATGTTTGCTTCTCTAACTTATATGTCTAAAGATACATCCAAGAGCTCAGAAACAAAAAAGGAATTGTTTAAAGTGTTCTTTCAAGTTACTATTTCACTCATCTTTTTTACCTTTATGTGTTTGCCAAGTCTGTTCCCTCCAATTTGTGTGATTGTTTCTGGATGCCCATAAATTTGTTTTTTATTACATCATGCATTATTTCTGAATATGTGAAGCAATAAAATCTGGTGGATGTTAATGTTTATCAGGACTGTAGGGCTGATTCTTTTATGGTGTAGATTGGTAGATTTTGCATCTTTATCATATTTATGGAATATTTCACAATTTTTCTCCCAGATAATACTATCTTTTCTTGCGTGTGCTGGTGGGGAAAACTGAGAGGAAAGGTGGAAGGGGAACATGAACCCAATAGTCCAATAGTCCAAGTGGGTTTACTGTTAAGCCTGAGGGAGCATTCTGCTGGAGCAGACCAGAGATGATGTCTCTTACGGGATGAGAAGCTTATTAACAGTATCTGGCAGGCCTTTAAGCGGGTGGGTCAGAGAAGAAGCAGGCTGATACGTCTTGTATGCTCTCTGCTACCTGTTAACATGTCTTCAGAACACCACTCATAACCTGCGGGGCATGTCCTCTGTGACCTTTGGACATTTTTGGGGGACTGCTTATGCCTGCTGACACTCCTCTGTGACCTAAGAAAAATGAGACCTACATTTCTCTAAGATGACATCTGGGCTCATTCAAACTGTCAGTGTCCCTGTCTCACCTCTACCAAAAATAACAGTATTTACTAATTTTCCTATCAGGTGAATCATAAACCAGACATTTCCACTATTCTGATTCCAGTTAAGAATGCCTCCCATTTCCAATCTCAAGCCACAGCCATAACCAGAGATTCAAAAAATAATTTTCTCCAATATATTTATGTTCATTTTTCTTAGAGGATGCATAAATAAGGGCAAGATACCTCTTTGTCATATGTGTACCATTTTCCTGACATACCTTGCTCCTCAGCCTGGAAGATGATAGCACACCAATGGAGCTTCATGACAAGTTGCTCAATTTTTAGCACCTAAATTTTCCACTGTGAGTAGCATACGGTGGCATACATTTGTTTTCCCTGCAATAGACAGGCTGAGGCAGGAGGATGGTTGTGATTTTGAGGTGAGGTGCTGGTACATAGTGAGTTTAAGACCAGCTGGAACTGCAAACTAAGACTGTCTTAAAACAAACAAAAACAAAAAGGTGGAATTAAACATTTGACAATCTGAGTACATATAAATACGCCACTGTTCTAACCTTCTTCATTCTCATTATATCTGCACCTACATTACACTCATGAGTTTGTTGAAGTTTATTGCTGTTTTCTACTTCTAATATTCTAGACTGAAAACTCCTTAAGGAAGCTCAATATTGTGTTTAGATCATTGTTTTATTTCTAAAGACTCAATGAGTGTTTGCTAAATGAATGAATTTAAAAGGAATCTTCTTACAAGGCAAGCAATTATAAATATTTAAACAATACCTTATTGCTAGCTTTTATTGTAATTTCTTAACAGATTTAGTGAATTAGACAAGCTTGCTGAATAAATTATAGCATTAAACTTTAATTTTCCCATTCCTGGTTCTTTGTCTTCTCTTTGGAGCTTTATACACAACTTCATGTTCTTTTCCACAAATTTTAACATTTTGTTAATTAATTTTAATAAAAAAGAATTCAAATTGTGCAAATATATTAAGAATACTGGCCTAGGGCCAGCAAGATAGCTCAGCAGACTAAGCATCTGCTTAAGAAAATGTAGGGACAGGGATTTGAACCCTGCACCAGCCCTGCCCCCAGGGTGCGTTGAGCCAGCAACTGAGCCCTGGGTGTGGTAGCACAGGCCTGTAATCTCAAGGCTAGTGAGGCTGAATACAGGAGGATCACTATGAGTCCAAGCTTCATAGTGAGACCCTATACCAAATACATAAAAAAAAAGAATACCGGCCTAGATACAATGATTTTCCTATAATATATGAATATCAGTTATCTTGTTTGGAAATTTTATGAATTATTCAGTTACATTTTATATTAATCTGCTGCAATCATAACAAATTTTCACAAACTTTATGGTTCTTTCTTTTGTTCTTTCTTTCTTTTTGTATTTTAGGGAAGAGTCTACAGGGTGTTCGGGGTCTCACTACTAGATCGGACTTGTAGTGATCCGCCTGTTTACAGCCTCCCAGAGCTGGGATTACAGGCATGTGCTACCATGTCCAGTCTCAATTGACATCTCAGGGTGCCCTAGGGGCGGGGCTGGCAAAGCATGTCCAGTGATTGAACTCCTGGCCCCTGTGCCTTCTTGCAGGTGCTTTGATCCGCTGAGCTATTTGGCCAGCCAAACTTCATGATTTAAAACAGCACAAATTTGGGCCTGGGGAGACACTCAGAAGTCTGAGAGCCTGCCTGGCCAGTGCAATGCCCTGGGTTCGAGCTCCATATTACTTGCTGGGCTGACCCTGGAACCTGGGCGCTCAGTGCTGGCTGAAACGGGGTGTGTTGCTGTACACCTGCAATCTTATTCCGTCTTTTTTTCCTTGTCCTCTTAAACTCAGTGGTGATGGTATAACTTCAGGCCAGCTAGGATTACTTCCAAATATGCCAGCACCTTCCAAGTTGCTTTAGGGGACTGGCCAGAAGTACACACCCATTGTGAAGGACTCCCCTCATATACCTGGTCTTTCTTTTAGTCCTTCCTTCCTTCCTTCCTTCCTTCCTTCCTTCCTTCCTTCCTTCTTTCCCTCCCTCCCTCCCTCCTTCTCTCCTCCTCCCTTCTCCCTCCATCCCTTCCTTCCTTTTTTAAGACAGGTTGTCACTAAATTGCTAAGCCTGGGCTTTAACTTACTGTCCTTCTGCCTCAGCCTTCCAGAGTGCTAGGATTAAAGGTGCCCACACTATGACAAGCTGAATATTACTTTCTCCATGTAAAATCAAGACTATAACAAAGTTTTTATATTTTTGTGATGATTACATTGATCTTTTTATCTTTTACTTGCAGTTTTTTTAATTTAAATTATAATTAATATATATTTTTATTAATATATGTTGTGATGCATAATAACTACATTTGCTTTGGGGGATTGGTGCACGTACATATCATATTGTAATCATTTTTAATCCTTTCTCCCTCCTTTCTTCTTCACTCTTTGCCTGTGCCCCTTCCTCATCTCTAAAAGTCTACCTCTCAGTTTCCTACCATTTTGTATTTATTTTGCTCTTTATGTATAGGTTGGATTTCTCAGAAAGGGAAACCATGAAGTATTTAAACAGTATATTATTTATTTCATTTACATAAGGCCTCAAGATCCCCACATTTTTCTACAAATAGGTCAGTTTGTCTTTCTTTTTTGGCTGAATAATACTCCATTATGTGTATATCACAGTTTGGGGGCATACAGACTGCTTCTATAAATTAGCTACTGTGAATTTTGCTGCTACAAACATGAATATGTGTGTACTATGACATCTGATTATTTTAACTCTTTTGGGAAGAAACCCAGAAAAGACATAAGAGTGTCAAATGGAATGTATACTTTTAGCTTTCTGAGGAATCTCTGTGCTAATTTCAATTTTGCTTGTACTGATTCACATCCCTATCACCCCATGGGGTTCCATTTCCTTCACATCTGCATCATTTACATTTTTCTAAAGTCCTTGATGTCAGCCATTTTTATTGGAGTAAAATGGAAAGTCAGTATTGTTTGGATTTGCATTTCTCCAATGGTGAAAATTACTAGGCAGTTCAGATTCCAGTGACTCCTGTCTCAGCCTCCCAAGTTCTGGGATTACAGGCATGTAACACCACACCAGGGTTCAGGGGCCAGCACAGTGAGCTTGGGGTCATAGCATGTGGTATAAGGATGAAACTCAGGACCGTGCACCTGCAAGGCAGGTGCTTATGCCGCTGAGCTATCGCCCCAGCTTCTGCAATTATTTTTCTCATTTCATAGGCTGTCTTTTCATTTTGTTGGTTGTTTCCTTTGCTGTGTTCACATATGATATAATTCCATTTATGGATTCTTGTTATTACGTCTTGTGCAATTAGTGTTCAGAAATTCTTTGCCTATACCTATGTATTCAAGAGTTAAGTCTATTTTATCTACAGTAGATTCACTTGCTATGTGTCTATAACTATGTCTTTGATTCAGTTTGATTTGATTTTAGTACAGGACAAGAAACATAGATCTAGATTCATTTCTCTGCATGTAGATACCTAATCTTCTCAGAACTGTTGCCGAAGGGGTTTTTATCCAGGACTTGCTTCAGGTAGATTTCGATAGGTGGGCAGAACTGCTTCTGTGTATTCTGTCCTATTTTATTTGTCTACATGACCATTTTCCAGCCAGTATCATTGTTTTTATTACTGTAGCTTGGTGGCATAACCTGAAATGTGGGATTTTAATGTTTTTAACTTAGTTCTTCTTGTTCAGAATTGCTTTCATACTTTTAGTATACACAAAGACAAAAGTTTTAGATTTTTTTTGTTCTGCAGAGAATATTGTTAGTATTTGAATTGGAATTGCATTAAATCTACATATCAGTTTTTGGTATTATGACCATAGTGACAGTATTGGTACAGCTGATCTAAAACCAGGAAACATCTTTTCATTTCTAATGTTTTCAATCTTGTCTAAAGAGTACTGTATTTTTCATTATAGATTTTTTCTCTTTCTTGGTTAATTTGAAGATATTTAATATTTTTTTAAAAAACTACTGTAGTCTGATTTCTTTCTTGGTTGGTTAATTCTTCAGATTATTATAAGTTTCATTATAAAAGTCTTAGAATTCCTTGATTGCGTTAATTATAAGATTTTATTTCTTTGAAAATACTATAAATGGAACTGTTTTCCTGAATTCTTTCTTAGTAGGTTCATTATTGGTGTAGAGGAATGCTATTGACTTGTGTAGTTTTTGTATGTTGTTACTTTCATGAATTTGTTTATTGACACTAAAAGTCTTTTGGCAGTGCTTTATAGATATTCCATGTAAAGAATCATATTATCTATGATTAACTACAGATAGTTTGTCTTCTTCCTTTTGTGTTTGCATCCCTCTTGTTTTCCTGTGCCTGATTTCTCTGGCTAAACTTTTGAGCACTCTATAGACTAGGACTGGTGGTAACGGATGCTGCAATCTTGTTCTTGATTTAGAGGAGATGTTTTCACTTGTCTCCATTTAGTATGATGTTGTTGTGGGTTTCTCCTAAAAGGGTTATGAACTTTTGATGCAAGGTCCTTCCATGCTTATTTTCATCAAGATTATTAATGGATCATGGATGTTGGAATTGTTCCAAATGATTTATCTATTGAGAGGACCTTCTGAGTTTTATCTTTCTGTTTATGTGGTTATTGCTGTTGCTGATTTACATGTTTTGAACCATCTTTGTTAACCTGGGGTAAAATCAAATTGATCATAGTTGTATGATTTTTTTGATGATTTGTTGCATTGTGTTTGTAATTATCTTGTTGAGGATTTAAAAATAATTGCTTTTTCCAGTCCTAGCCAGGTCCGGTGAGTGTGTGGAGAGCTTCCTGCTACCCTGCGCCGGTGGGACCAGTCCCAGCCCAGG
>NW_004524667.1:303427-318056 GCF_000260255.1 Octodon degus | reverse complement strand
TATACAAACGCTGTATATACAACACTTTATATACTCACGATTTGGGTGTATTCATTGAGGTTCTTCCTGGAGCCTGTGGGATTCATTCTAGCTAACCTAGGCAGACAGGAAGTATGTCCTCAAGTCATAGCCTGGTGGTATCATGAAGGCAGCTGCTGTCCCTGCAAGTGTTAGGAGACTGTAGAATCAGAAATCTGCTTCTGTCCTGAACAAAAACCTGCTAAATTAGCTGGCTGGTAAATCAGGAAGTTGACACCAGGACTGCTGGCTCCAAAATACTACTGTTTTTGTCACCATATGGAGCACCCCAAATGGTCTGTACCCTGCCTTTCTCTCTGTTCATGCAATTCTGATCTAAATAAAAGTCTTAAGTAAATGTTTGAATGCTATTTAGTAGGCCTTCCTTATCTTGGTTTTGATGTGGCCAACTGTTGTCCAAAGCTATTACATAGAAAATTCTAGAAATAAATCACTCATGAATTTTGAATCACAGATCTTTCTAAGTAGTGTAATGAAATCTTGTATCTTCACATGCCATCCTGCCTGGGACATGATTTTTCTATTCTTTTTCCAGTGTTTTTATGCTGTTTATACTATTTGATCAACTGTTGTTGAATTACAGTGCTTGTGTTCAATTGTTCTTTAACTTATTAACATGCCAGGTTTGCAAGGGCAATGCTGACAATTTGGGTATACCAAAGATGTAAAATGCTTCCTTAAGTGAAAAAGTGAAAGATATACTTAATACAAAAAGAAAAAAATCACAAGCTGAGGATGGTGAGATAAATAATGAGGTCAAACAGGAAAAAACAAAACACAGCAAAACAAAACAAAACAAAAATCCTATTTATAGGATTTGGTCTTACCCAAAGTTTCAGGAATCTACTGGGGTCTGAGAATGGGTCCCCCGTGGATAATGGGACTACCATACCCATATTATATGGAGAACCCTCACTCCCAGGGACTCTGGGAAGTGATGTTTTCATGATGAGAAAGACACCCCAGTAGTCAGGGATTAGAATGGCCCACAAAAGATTCAATCTCCAGGATGGAGAACCCTGGTTTGAATCCTTCTTGTATGATCACATGATCTTGGAATAAATCAAATTTATCTGAAATCCAAATAAGACAATGGATATGAAGCAGTTTGTTGTAAAGAGATGCACAAATGGCAGTTATTTAGTATTACTCTTCATGCCATTTGTACCCTCCTACTTATTCCAGCTTCTGTTTAGCCTATGTGGTATGCCAATGAGATAAAAACAACTATCTTACCAGAATACCATCTTTTTATCCAATCCCTGAAAATATCTGCCCATGAAAATAGTACAAAAGGGGATGGGGAGTATGATATCTTTAGCTTGGATTTATTTCCATGGCTAAGTTTAGAGAAGTGTTTTAATGAGTCTTGTTAGCAGGCTATAGCTTAATGCCATTTGGCTCTCCTGGAAGACTCTTCTATTCCTGATCTTAAGACTTATTTTTCTTTAAAGTAAGCTGGCACACTTTGTGGCTTCAGTGGATCCATTAACCATGCTACAAGTGATTGGTTAGCTTAGAAAATGTACTGATGTCCATTAGCAAAATGTTTGCCCAGTAAGAACATGGTCAAAATTACATTGAATCTAACTTGGTGTCCTGAGAGCACTAATCCTCCAATTGGACAGTTAAACTTTCAGGGGCATAGGGCTATATCATGCCCTCTATGAGAGCTCATCTTAATTTCAAATTGTTCTTCTTCTCACCTGCTGTCTACCCATCCTCACCATCTTTGCTATGACTGTCCTCAATTATTTTTATTTCCGGAACCATGCAAAATAAAAATGTAAAGTACATTTCGACATATGCTCGTTAAGTTCTTTTGGCTAACAAGCCATAGTTATTGTGGGTGAGAAAGAATGATCACTGCTTCATTTTGTAGGGAAAACATGACATAAATTAATTTTCAGCATTGGCAGGTAATTGTACTTACACTTGTCTGTGCTTAAAAATATTTCTTGCCAGTTAAAAAATGAATTCACATTATGATTGGTAAATACTGCTTAAAAGGATTATATAATTTTCTGTAAGATGTAGGTTATCACTGTTGTAAATATAAAGTGAGAACCTTTGTGAAGATGCCCAAGTCCTTGGGCCATCCCTCCGGTCTTTAGTTTCCAGGTACATAAAATAAGATGAGTTTTGTCTCTAAGATTCCAATGTTCTATAAATCTATAAATACCCAACTACCCAGTTCAAAGTTGCCCATCTGTTTGATCCATTTTTAAATAAGGATGTTAGCATATAGAAATACAGAGGGCATTATAAATTCTCTTGTTTATCTTTCTACTCTTCTCCCACCTACATTTTTTTCTCTCCATATTAATAGACATTAAAATTAAATAATTAGATCATGAGTGGTTGTCGTTGCATGATCAAAGCTAGAGATAGTGACACTGTTAAAAGTGAAACTATCTTTGAACCTTACTTCTCCTTTAAGGAAGTACCAGATCTACCTTACCAGGACCACATCAATGGGGAAAGTTTTCACTTTCTTCCTTAGCCTGGTTGCTTATCATGAACAGTTACATATTCAAATGAATCTGTCAGGGACTAGAGTCTGGTGCTCGAGTTCCTGCTCGGCTTGATGACATTGATTTGTGAGCATAATGCTCGGCTGCGGGATGTGTGACAGATAAATTTTATCAAAATTAAGGCACAATTAAACATTTCATCTTCCTAATTACTGGCTGTAGATTCAGCCTGATGACCATGTGCTGTAAGAAATCAGCGACCATTACACATTTTAATGGAGCACAGCTGTCTTACAGCTTGGTAATATTTGCACAGTGCCACAGAACTGTAATTTATGATAAAAAGAAAAAATGTGTATTGGTGCTTTTTTGCCAAAATAGATTAAGGATTCATATACTTTAATGAGATTTGGACCTAGTCTTGGATTATCGTTATAAATGATTTATGTGCATGTTGTTGGACTCCTGTAGTTCGGAGTTGATTTGTGTTTTGGTCTACCGATATATAATTCAATATTTATTCTTAAGCCAATACTTACCACTTTCCCCCTTTTTGCCTTCTTTGGCATCTTACAAAGTATAGATGGGAAGGTAGGAAGGATAAATGCTAAAATAGGAAGGGCCTTTGTTGAAAACAACCATGACTTCTTTAAAACTCCTTGGGGAGTGAGTTAGGAGAAGGCTCTCTACAGCTGAGCTGAGCAGAGCAGCCCTGGCCTTGGGTGCAGTCTCGGGAAGCCACGCCTGCCAGACTTGTCAGGTGGTGCTGTAGTGGACCAACTCTGATGGCAGAATTGGCCTTTACTCTTGTGAGATTAGAGGGGATAGCAATTAAGCTCCCTTGTTTCTGCATTTGTAAGTGGGGGAGAACATCATTTACTCCACATCCAACATTCCTAAGAGTACTATTGAGGATGATTATGAGTTCTTTAAAATGATAAAAGAATGTGTACATCTCCTTTGGACTACTGTCAAAACCCCAGGCTATGAATGTGGAGCTGCTTGCTGTTAGCTGCTATGGTGCAAGTCTCTGTTTAGGATCATCCCTATCAGAAAAATACATGTGCCTAAGTTTTTGAATGGACTTCTTTCAATTGGTGGACCACCAGCAGGGTCACAAGTAGTCAAAATAGGTGCGCATAAATTGTGTGTGACTGGTACACAGTTGGTCACAAGTTGGAGAGGGGATGTAAGTCATTGCATCTTAATAATTATTACAATAGTTAAATATTTCCAGGCAGTTTAATCATCCCTAGTCCTCCTTCTATGAAATACCTTTCTTCTGAAATATTTCTTTTCAGAATGCATACTGGATGAGAGAAAAAAGCAAGATACCAGAATCTACAGGAATCTGCTTAATTTAGGTGTTAACTTGCCTACTGAA
The DNA here is from genome assembly GCF_000260255.1 of Octodon degus. Taxonomy (NCBI): domain Eukaryota; kingdom Metazoa; phylum Chordata; class Mammalia; order Rodentia; family Octodontidae; genus Octodon; species Octodon degus. The sequence goes on along the minus strand of NW_004524667.1, from coordinate 314,159 downwards.
AACAGAGAACATAGCCTAATGAATTCAGAAAGCCTAAATATATACATGTAACAGAGAAAGAAGAGCTCATCTTTTTATCATCCCGATCTTCTCCAGGCTTGATTTATCTCAGCACTCATATGCTGGAACGCTTCATACTGTACCAGGTTGCATATGCTTGCACACTAATTCTCAATTGCCGTATGCAGTTTGTGACAACCATCTGCTTCGACCTCCCTTTGAGTTCTTTCTCCCACTCAGCCCAGCTGAAGTAAAAATATGGACAGAAACAACTTCTACAGGGAAATGAAAAAGTTAACAGGAGAGTTAAAGTTACACTGTGAATCCGCCTTCCTCAGAGATGTGCTTAATCTCCACTTATCAAATATTTCTGAAGTGCAAAACCTGACACTCAGTAGAAAGCTGAAAAGATGGTATGTTTCCACTGACAGCCTTGGTTACAGAGGAAAGGTAATCATAGAATAAGTACATCTAGTGCACATGCAGACATAAGAGCCCACCAGTCCTGCTCCAGTAACCAAAGCTTGCCATATGTAGCACTTTGTTACATACCAGAGGTAGACAGATAGAATGAAGAAAGAGTGAGGCAAGTGTGTTTGAAAATGCCTGAAAAAAAAATGAACAGCACATTTTGTAATCTGACTTTTCAGGGGGAATTCTTATATATTTCCTAAAAATTATCAAATTAGGACATAGGTTAAAGAGCCTTGATACTGCAAAGCTTAGATTTTTTATATTTTGTATGGTGCCTGAAAAAAAGGCGGAAATTTGAAACATTATGTTTGTCTATTTCTGTTTGAGAGGTAAGGAAAAATGAGGAGTTCCTGGGTCACTTGACAGCATGTCGCTGCCATGGAAGTCACTGCAATGCTGCATTTCACAAAATTAAAAACACACTGGTTGTATTAGACGTGGACTGGATTTCCTGAATGATGAAATGTGAAAACATTGTCTTAAAATTAGTGAAAACCCACATGTATATTCTTATCCCCAAGTTGATAAAAGTTTGGAGCGTAGGTCATTCATACCATCAGCCTAGATATAGAACAAACAGAAAAGTGTTCTTGGGACCATCAGAAGAATAAATTATGGAATGGGAAATTTATGGGAGAAAGTAGAGGGAAGCAATAAGAACAGAGGAAACAGGAGAAAAGAAAAACAAAAACAATCTCTACAGACAGCAATGAAGGAGGAATCTGAAATAATACCACAATACTCATGCAGAGGATCCTATCAAAGTTTCTGTCTTCCAAAACTACTAGTATTACCTCAAAAAAGAAAAGATGAGAACAGTAAGTAGAATTGGTAGAGAAAGACAAAAAGAAACATCTTGAATGCAGTTCTGATAAGTTCTGATGAAATCAGAGATTTAAAGCCTGGTGAATCATTACTAAAATGGGCAACATACAAGTTCAGTGTGTTCTCTGGAGTCTGAACTGCCAGATTCTGTCTAATTATAATCGATAATTCTAAAAGCCAGTGATACAAACATTGTCTGTTGCTTTTTACCTTTCCCTTAAAACTTGCATGGCTTATCAGAACAATTTCATTGTATTTCAGAAACATTTCTCATAGTTGAGTTTTTGAGCTTGCGATCATTGAAGAGAATTAATTTTTTCTTAGCCAATCTAAAGGTTATAGTTAATAATTCTGTTATATATTAAATTTAGAATCAGACAGGCTGGGTTAAAACTTAGGTATCATATTGACTCTGCCATTTGTTAGCTTATGAGCTTCAGCCTCTGTTGCTTTGTAGAATGACGGAAGATAAAACCTTTCTTGTTAGATGAAAACATACATGTAAATCACCTATCACAGTGCTTAGTATACAATATTTGTGTAATGCTCAATAGTCACTCCTATTTAAAAAAAAGCTCCATAGGGAATTGAGAGGATATTCTGAGAACTGACCAAAGACAGTTATAATAGACAGGACAATGCATTCTTTCATGGGGAGGTGGGGATCTGAGGAGTCAAATTTAGTTATTCAAAGAAAGTGATCATTTATAGAGTCATCACATATTAGTGAAGCTTAAGTACAAGACTTGTACATGTTACTGATTTTTCTGCAGATACTCTCTGGATCCCACAGCACATTGCTCCATTTCTGCAAATATAATTGCTTTCCTCCTAAATTGACTGCTGTGTCTTTTGAAGTGTAAACTCTTGCAACCTTTTGTTGATTATTGCTTGAGATCAGTTTGAATGTTTGTGACTTAAGTGTGTATGACATGTAGTTATGTCATGTGTGAATATCAGATAACTATTTTAAAAAGTCTTTTTTACTTTTGGTTTGCAATGATGCCTTATATTTTTGTTGCTTTTGGTCTCTTACAGAAAATTGAAAGACTTGTTCCTCTCTCATTGCTATTTTTCAGCTATCTAGTTTTGTTTCCTCTGACTTGTGTTGTAGAGCAGTATTTTTAGATGCCAGATGCCTAAAATGCATAGGTTAAAAGCAGGTTAATTTCAATTCAAAACTATCATTTTACAGTTTGATGAATATATTTACAAATTCCATAGTAACAGGCATGTTGACATAGAGACAGTGAAATATTAATCCTCAATGAATAATCTAGTATAAAATTGTCATATTCTCAGCCTGAACACCTATTAATCTCTGCTAAGGGTCTAGCACCTGAGTATATGGCTTTTGAAAGTTTTGAAATAGGGAAAGATGAGCTACAGCTTGGGGCTCTTGTTAATGGTTATAGAATCCTCATATTGCAGCCAAGGCTGGCAAAGTCAACAAAAAACAGCAGGGTTTAAATAGCTCACTGCTAATCCTAGCAGGGTTCTTGTCAGTCAAATATATTCACTGCATACCTATTGTGTATAGAATGCATCTTTTCACTTGCCAATTCACCACTAAGAGCTTGGTTTAGCTGTTTTTATCTTTATGACCTACAGACTGGTAACAGCCCTTCTAGCAGTGTGTACATTTTAACAATAATTTATTCCTATAAAACAAGGTGGATGTTCCCTAGATATGGCTACCATATGCCCTAAATTTTCTGGGATAATCTTTATCTCATGTAATTTTATCTTCATTCCAATAGAGGCAATTAGTAAGAGACATAATGTGATATGAGTATTTTATGCTATTCTGAGACTTTATATAATGAATTGGGAAAACAGCAAAAATATTTTGCTAGGTTATATTTATGAATTTCTAGCTTAGAAAATATGGTTACTGGATGGACTGTGGTGTTTCTCATGAAGAGATTTTTAAATTTTATTTTGTGCAAGGTCTCACTATGCAGCTCAGCTTCACCTGCTTCCAGCACCCCCAGCACTGGGATTACAGGCATGCACCACCATGCCCGGTCTCAGGGCCTGGCTCAGTGCACCAGTGACAGAGCTGGAGCAGCATGTTGTGCCAGGTAATGAAGCCAGATCTCTACACTTTCTTAAGCAGGTGCTTAGTCTGTTGAGCTATCTTGCTGGCCCTGGAATTTTATATTTTTAATCTTGTACAAAAACATGGCTTTTCAGGAAGGTATATTATTTCAGTGGACACTTTTGGCTTCACTGAAGACTTTTCAGGGCCTTCATTTTCTTCTTCAGGAAACTGAAATTTACACCCTTATATGTAGTTGTGTATCATGCAAATATTAGGAATTTTTAAGTTTAATGTATCAAAATCTCCAGCACAAGCTGATGTAAACAATACAGAGATTTATTAGGTTGTGTCCTAGCCAAAAGTGGCTATGAATACAGAATTAAAGAAAACAATCCTAAAATGTATGTGGAACCAGAAGAGACCTAGAACAGCAAAAGCAATCCTAGGCAACAAAAGCAAGGCAAGAAGCATTAAAATTCCTGACTTGAAATTATACTACAAAGTGACCATGTGAAAGACAGCATAGTACTGGCAAAAAAAAAAATCAGTGGAACATATTAGAAGATGCAGAAACAACTTCAAACACACTCAGCCACTTGAGTGTGGAGACAAACATACTCACTGGAATAAAGATAGCTTCTTTAATAAATGGTTCTAGAAAAACTACCTTTCCACATGCCAGAGACTAACACTAAATCCATGTCTACCACCGTGAACTAAACTAAAATCAAAATGGATCAAAAATATAAATATTAAAACAGGAATACTAAATCCATTGAGAAAGGGCATAGGCAGAACTCTTGAAGACCCAGGTAGAGGCAAAGATTTCATGAACTAAACCCTGATCATACAGAAAATAATACAGAGAATAAATAACTAGGATCTCATCATATTACAAAGCTTTTGCACAGCAAAAGAAATCACCAACAGAGTGAAAAGACAACGCACAGACTGGAAAAAAAATTTAGCTAGTTGTCTTTCAGACAAAGAACTTATGTTGAGAACATATAAAGGATCAAAAAAAAAAAAAAATCAAATTTCTCAAATGTAAAGACCCAGTCTGAAAATGGGCATCTGAGATGAATACATACTTCTCAGATGAAAAAAAATAGAAGTAGTAAATAAATGTATGAAAAAATGTTCAGCATCACTGGCTATTAGAAAGACACAAATTAAAATGATGCTGAGATTCATTATAACTCTGGCAAGAATGACTGTCATCAAAACCTCAACCACTAACAAAGGCTGTTAGGGCTGTGGGGGAAAAGTAACCTTTCTATTTTTTTGGGAGTGCAGATTGGTGCAACCACTGTGGAAATCAGTATAGAGATTCCTCAGAAAACTACAATTAGAGGTCCTATTTGACCCAGCTATTCCTAATTTCTAGGTATCTTCCTGGAAGAATTAAATCATGCCATAGTGATATTTGTGCATCCATATTCATAGCAGCACAGATTGTAGTGGCAAAATCTTGGAAACAATCCAAATGTCCATCAACCAATGAGTAGATAGAGAAGATGTATTTTTTTTCTCCAGTGCAATACTGCTCTTCCATAAAGGATAAACTTGAGACATTTCTATGTAGATGGATGCAACTTGAAACCATACCCATAAGTCAAGTCAGATTCACATGTGTAAATGTAATATTTTCTCCCTGGTAGGAGAAACTCAAAGAGTAAATAAGGTCCAAAATGTATAATAGATATGGTGAGACAGAAGCAAATTCTTAGCAAGGAAAGAAGAATTAGGATAGAGCAAGGGGGAAAAGAAGAAATGAAAAAGGGAAAAATGATTAAAAACAGGATAAAATGGGAAAAAGCTTTGTAAATGGGGAGAGGAAGAGAAGTGAAAGGGAGGAGAGGGGATTGAGAAAAAAAGAATCAAAATATGTTATGCATGGCTACAAATTCCTTATGATGAATATGATCATTGTGTATATCTATAACGTACCAATAAACTTAAAGAAGAAAAAGACAATGTGGAAGTGTATGGGTATCATGAAGGACTGGTTTGATTTTAATTTCTTTGTCCTTTGCACTAACTTCATCATCAGACTTCCCTTGCCACTCTGTAAGTGCCTTGGGGGGTTGCAAAATGATCATAGCAATTCTTCTATTCTCACACCTCACTGCATGGAAAAGAAGAGGTTTCTTCTGGTAGCCTCTATAGAAGAGAGAAGCTTTTTATTCTCCAACTCCCTGACAAATATCTCAGGTTTACTTCTGTATAGGAAAATTTCATATCTGAAATCAAGGAATTCCAAGTGGACAGAACAAAATACAAGAATATCAAAATTTCTTTTTAAAGTGTGGGAATTATGAGGATTTCAAAAGGCCATAGTTCACAGAGAGGAACATTCTAGAATTATATTCTAAAGTGATAGAAACCCTTAAAAGTTAGCTCCTAAATATAGCCAATTATAAACATCATCTGGGGAAAATTTCTGCCTGGGGAAATCACATGTACTAATAATTTTCTACCTCAAACTTTCTGAATCAACATTTCATGGGAGGAGCATAATAAGTTGTATTTTCAATAACATGCACATCAGTGAAATATTGATTACTGTACATCCTTCACTTTTTTATTGTAAAAATGCCACATGATTTTTTTGAGATGGTACCACTCAGAGTTGTCTCATTTATCCGATCAATATTTATTTTATATTTAGACAATAACCAAATAGTCAGATTTAGCCTGTGAATGCATGAGACTGATAATGTTAAAGAAAACATGATTAGTAAACAAGACGTACATAGATATTTAGAGGCCACACATCATCAGGAGATGCAAAATAGTAGACTACTCACCCATTAGATGGTCCCAGAATGTGGACAAGCCTCTAATACTAGGTGATATACCTTAGTATTAGTCCAAGATGGACCATACTTCACTGTGATATGACCAGGGAAGCAAATTCTCCTAAGGAGTGAAAATTTCAGAAAACTATGGAAAAAGATCTTGGGGTAGCATCTTGCCTTAGTTATTTTCTCATTGCTGAGACTAAACACCTAACATCCAAAGTAAAATGAAGAAAGACTTATTTAGTTCACAGTTTCTAGATGTCTCAGTCCGTAACTGGCTGGCTCCAAGACAGGTCAGGATGGCAGACAGGTACTGCAGAGCCGAAACAGTTTAAGAAGGCAGCAAAAAACCAAAGGTAATAGAACAGCTTTTTAAAAATCTCTTATGTTTATCCAGGTTATTTAGGCTGGGTAGCACTCATATCCTTAATCCTAGTTGCCTTTAACCTAGCATTGCACCATGAATCAATGCCAGCGTTGCATTCTCTAGATCCATCCACTTCTGAAAAGCTTCACTTAGGGCTGCTTGAGACTTTGGCGGGACATCTAGACACAAGCCATACACTTCTCCAATCTGATAGTTGCTTTCTACAATTCTAATATTTACTTGAACTAATAGCTGATGCTACTTATTCATTTCAAAGACTACATTCCTAGAACGTACCAATTGCTGGGTTTTGCTTTCTTCAACATTGCTGAATGTTTAATAAAGATGAATTTTGATGAAAAAGGCCTTGAAGACAGCTGTCATTCAGTCTACATTAAACTTTGCTTTTTTTTCACATAAATCAGGAAAAAAATTCAAATCAGAAACTTTTTGTCACTTGGGTTCACAAAAATATATGCTAGTCATTTCTTAATCCTGCAAGTTGACAAGTCATCATTAATAGTAACAGATGATAATTTCTTTTCTTTTCCTTCTTTCTTTGTTTCTTTGTTTCTTTTTCTTGCTTTCTGGTGATGGTGTGCCTAGTCATATTTAGTAGCAAATGTTATTGCTTTTATTAAGTTTCTTTGCTTGTTATTTTATTTTGCATTCATTTATTTTTATAACTATTTTTATTTAACTTAATTGTTAGACTTAAAAGTTATTTAGGGAATTAGTAGGATGCACAGGATGATGATGTTGATGTCTTTCTCTAGAGTGGCTGTTATGAACTGAATTGTACACCAAATACCATACGTTGAAATTCTAGTTCCCAATATCTCAGAATGTTAACTCATTTGGAAATAGTCATTGAGGTTGTACTCAGTTAAAATGAGTCATAATGGAGTAGCACTTAAAGCAATATGACTGATATTTTCATAGAAAGGGGAAATTTGAGTACAAACACATAGGGAGAAAGACATACATGGGACATAGAGTCATACTGGCCATAATTCAGGAACTACCAGAAGCTAGGAAAGAAGTCTGGAACAGACTTTCTATCCTTAGAAGGATATAACGTTAGAGGGAGCATACTGTGAGACACTAAAAGCCTGTTGTTGATCTCACCCTAGTTTGATAATTTGCTGTGACAGTCCCAGAGAACTTAAAGAGAAAGTTGTTGTTGTTGTTGTTGTTGTTGTTGTTTTTTTTTTTTGGCTCCAAATGCCTTCAGGGCAGGTTTGGCTGGCTTGAGTTGTGGGGATCCAACCACAGCAACCTAAGCCTGACTGCTTTGTTGAAGAAGCCACTTAAAGAACTGAGCTAAGGGGCAGGCCCCCTAGAGAGAAAGTTTTAATTTGCTTTCATTTTGGGCAGATAGAGAGAAGACATTTCAGGTAAACCTTGTGCTTTGGAGTTAATCTGCCTCCTGGGTAGTTACTCCTTCTTAGTTCAATAAACCAGTAGACAGAGAGTGTTACTGGTTTAATATAAAACACAACAAAAGTCTAGGGCAATACAATTACATGGAAAAAATATCAGGAATCAACAATCGGAATTATATCAAATTACATAGATTTTTTCATAGCAAAGAAAACAACTAATTGAGTGAAGAAACAAACTGCAGAATGGGAAAAACTTTTGACAGGTATTACACAAACAGAGGACTAATATCTAAAATATACAAAGAAATCAGAAAATTTAGATACTTCCCAAATAAAAGATCCAATTAAAAAACGAGCAACACAAAAAAGTACAAATGGCCAATAAGTATGTAAAATATGTTCAACGTCTCTGGTTACTAGGGAAATACAAACTGAAACAACACTGAGAAAATACTCAAAAAGCAATGGCTAATATTAATAAATCAAACATAACAAGTGTTTCTGAGGCTGTAAGAAAAGAGGAGTGCTTCTATACTGTTGGAAAAGTAGTATAATCACTATTGAAATCAGTATGAAGGTTTATCAAAAAACTAAAAACTAGAAATTATTTTCCTGAAAGGAAAGAAGATATCATACTAGTGCATGTATTTTCAAGACAGGGTCTTACTGTGCAGTTCAGGGTGGTCTTGAGTTCTCTTTATAACCTAGGTTGGTCTTGAACTCACAATGATACTTCTGCTTCAGCCTCCTAAGTGCTGGGACAATTCATAATGGCAAATCATGGAAGAGACCTATATGTCCATCAACAGATAATTGGATAAAGAATACATGGTATTTATACTCAATTCAATACAACTCTGCCATAAAGTAAGACAAATGTGAAGGAAAAGTGGAAATGTCTCAAGACTTTAATGTTAAATGGGATAAACCAGATATACAAGCACATTATTTTTCTTATCTAAGTTATCCAAAGTATGGATAACTTGAAGATGAAAGTAAAAAGTTGATGATAGGAGTTAGGTCTTATGGAGATAGGTCTTTTGTAGATAAGAGATGAATCTACAGATAACAGGAGACAGAGGAAATTCAAAAATTAGGATATGACATTTGCATGTACCAACTCCACAAGATGAATATAATCACTATATACTAAAAACATGTACTAATAAAAAATTAAAACAAATGTAATTCCAGGACAAAGACAATAGAATCAAGGGCAGTAGAATTCTTGAACCCATGAATGAAAAGATCCTTATTTCTAGATTTAACATTACTCTTATGTTCATGTACTGTCACATTTTATGTGTTGGTCTCTGAAGTCCCACAGTATTATTCAGGATCTTTACTATACACTATTCGCCCCAAGTTAAGATAATGCTTCCACAATAATGCTTGAATATATTTATAATTTAACAAGCCATGTAGCCCAGTTTCTTAGATAGGTCATTTTCTTTTTAAAATTTATTTTGTTTATATTACTTTTTGTGTATTTACTACAGGGTCTCACTACACAGTTTAGAGTGATCCTCCTGTTTTCAGTCTCCCCAGTACCAGAATAACAGGAGTGCACCTGGACCACACCTGGTCTTGGTGTCCAATTCAGAGTGTGGTGTCTGGGTCCCTGAGCTTGCCTAAGCCAGTGCTTATTCCACTGAGCTATCTTGCAGGCCTAATTTTTGGCTTTAAAGTAATCTAATTATCCAGGTTTAAAATTTAAATTTTGTTTTCTGACTCCCTAGTAATCAGGCTAGTGCCTTGGTTGCTTTTCCCCCACCTTTCATGCATCTCATCCCCATTCATAAAAATATTTCTTTTTGAACTATAAGAAGAAAATTAATAACTTGTATGTTTTATAGTATACCTTATACTTTGTATATTAGAATCTCTCCTAAACTAAGAGAAATCTAACCGTCTGTCAACTCAAGAACTTGATTCTGTGCAAGATTCTCCCCTGGCCAACAATCTAATTTTGTGGATTCTGTGCCCTGACAATGGCCAGCCATCAACTCCAAGCCCACTCTGTGTTGTATTTCCTGTTGATACCAGGGAGCAGAAGCACCACCCAAACAACCAACCTAATCATGTGTTTAAGCTAATACCCCAGAAGAGAAATTAAGTCTCATAGCATGAGCAGCTCTAGGGAAATATAATAGAACTGGCCAGTAGTGCTAGCCTCAGAAAAGGTCCACTGCTATTTTAAACTTCAAAAACATCATTGGATTTTACTCCAAAAGTGACTCAGTGTTAGGCTAGGGTTGGAAAAGTAACCCAGTGCAGTGTCTGCCATATTACCATATTGTTTAATCAAATTTCATTTTGGGAAGGAGTGAACATTGATCCAGAGAATAACTCCACTTCAGGGTTTCCGGTGTTGTCTTCCCACAGTGACTGGTAAAAGACAGCCACAGGACATAGTCATGGAAACAGTACAGGATAGATATAGACCCCTTAAGAAATTTAAATTGTAACTATGAAGGACACAGTTCATGACCTCAGTTCTGATAACCAGGTCCAGAAATTGTGGTTTCTGAGACAGGAGGATCACAAAATCCTATGATCAAGTCCAGCAATCTGATTGAATCTCAAGCCTACTGCCCAAATCAAGCAGAGACTATTGTTCTAATTACTACCCAGATTTGTGAGCAAGGTCACAATTTGGCTTAGACAATTGCCACATTCTGGCACGTGTGAGTGGAAGAGCTATGGAATAGGGTAGGTATACACAGTCACAAACTCAAAGGTCATAAAGTCAGGTGGGAAAATTGTGACTTATTCTATTCAAAAATTAAAAAATATCAGAAAGAAATTACTCATTCAGAAAGATAGGAACTTT
>NW_004524667.1:299127-303327 GCF_000260255.1 Octodon degus | reverse complement strand
CCTTACACTGATTTTCTTTTCTTTTTTCTTATTTGTTTTCTTATTTTTCTCCAGTATCATTAGTTTTTTTCCTTACTATTAAATAGGATCCTTGGACTGGGGAGATAGCTGAGAGGCATGAGTGTTTGCTTGGCAAATGCAAGCCCTTAAGTTTGACCCCCTGTTTTAAAAATAAAATCTACTTTTTGTCATTCTCCAGGTTCCCACACTCTTTATTATTTCTAGTATAACCACTAAGAACTTTAGATATTTAAATAATGAATTTTATGGTATTATTAAATACTTTTCTATTGTTAGTAGAGGTATAGATGTTGCACCTAGTAGATATTTACTATATGTGAATGTTAGTTTTAGTGTTTATAATTGTAGATGCCTTTTCTATGGTGAATGGTGGTACAATACTGCTTCTTTGGATATCAATATCTAGTTTTGCTTTTATGATACTACTGTTGATGTTTTTATTGATATTGTCAAGGTTACACAGTTGTTTCTGTTAATTTATTTCCTATAGATGTCAATACGTGGGTTGCCTTTGATCATTAACAATATAGGGGTCCAGTTTCAAAAATCTGGGTGCTAGACAGCATACTACAGCCTCCTCACCCATATAAATGGAGGTAATTGGATCTTGGGGTTAGTTATGGCCAGAGACATCATTGAAAATAGACACTAATTAAAGAGGTCTGCATAGTGGTAAATCCTTTCACTGTACTTACCCATAAATCACAGAACAAAACAAATAGACAAAAACTTTCCCAATAAAAACATTAGAAGACAAGGCAAAAAAGTGCCTTTCAAAATTCCCCAGCTTCTTGAAATCTGATCCAGGGCATCAAAGAGGAGAAAATATAAAGCAACAATAGAATTATTTGAAAGGATAACAATGGGGATTCCAAGCAGATCAATATATTGTTTGTTGTTCTTGAAGATGTAAGAAAACAGACAATGAACATAATAAATAAGATGATGAGTGAGTTCACAGAAGATGCTAATAAAGAGCTAGCTGAGATTAAAAAATGATACAAAGCATGAAATGCCATTTTAGTAAACATGAAAATGTATCAAATTAATTCAGGAGATTAAAAATTCAATGGAAAGTATCAGCAGCAGAAGCAGCCAATATTGAGAACCAGGTGTCAGAGCTAGAAGACTGAACTTCTATAAAGTATGAATTATTCAGATACTTTTATAAAACACTAGAACAACCCATAAAATGTCAACCAAAAAAATTGGGGATGATATAATAAAGATTAACCATGGAATTAGTGAAAAATCAGAAGACAGCACAAATGACATAAAAAGCTATTTACATAAATAATAGCGGAAAACATCCAAAATATGCAAAAGTAACATATAACATCCAAAATATGGAAAAGTAACCCACAAATAAATGAGGCATATAGACCCCAGCTATCCATGTTCAGAAAAGAACCACTAAATGACACATTATAGTTAAAATTCTAGAAGTTCAGGCCAAGCACTGAACCTTACAAGCTTCTAGAGAAAAACAATGAGTCACTTACATGACAAATCCACTGGAATTGCAACAAAGTTCTCAACATAAAACTTAAAGGTGAGAAGAGCTTAGAGTGAAATGTTTCGAACTAAGAAAGAAAATAGCTTTGAATGCAGATTGTGTATACTACAAAACTTTAATTTAAAATTGATGGCAAAATGAGGGATTTCCAAGACAAAGAACACCTTAGGTAATTCAAGACCATAAAACAAACATTACAAAAAATTCTCAAGGATATCCAAGGAATAGGAAATGAAGTTAACACCCCTGCACCACAGCCTGCACTGGCCCCACCCCTGGAGCTCTGAGTCAGCCATTGGGACCAAGAGTGGTGGAGCACCCCTGTGGTCTGACCACTGAGGAGGCTGAAAACAGGAGGATCACTATGAGTCTGAGCTGCATAGTGAGACACTGTATCAAATACATAAAAAAAAATGAAGTTAACAAAGTGGAAATTCTAGTAGAACAAAAAGAGCAAGCATGGTGATCAGTTAAGTAGAAGGGGAAAAATAAGGAATTCAGGAGCAGAAAAATAATACAGGAATAGGTTAATACTTTTCAATAGTCATGCTATGTGAATGGCCTAATTTCCCAATCAAGACACAGATTGGAAGAATAGATCAAGAAGTAACATCAGGGCCAGGGAGATGGCTCAGTGGAATAAGTGCTTCCTTGGCAAGTGCAAGGGCTTGAGTTCAATCCCCGGTTCTGAAGAAAAAAAAAAAAAAGAAGTAACATCAATGGCTGGTGAGATAGCTCAGTGGTCTAAAGTGCCTCCTTAGGAAACCTTAGACAGATGTGGGGGACTGCTGTTTGATCCTTGGCACCACATGCAAAGCCAGCCCAACACTCAGGGTGGGCTAAGCTGGCAAAAAAGTGGCATCAAATGATATGTTTTATATAAGAAGCATATTTATACTTAAAAGACAGTTATAGACTAGAAACCAAAAAGGGCAAATAATGTTCCATGCAACAGAAACCCCAAAAGAAGGAGAAGGAGCTATCCTATTTTCACACAGGGTAGACTTAAAACAAAAAACAGAAAGGAGGCAGCAAAGAATGGGACAACATATTGTTTAAGGGGATAACTCAACAGAAAAAAGTAACAAATACAAATAAAAATGTACCAAAATATGTTGTACCCAACGTGATAAAACAATCGCTATTAGTCACAAAAGATGACATAAACATCAACAAAAGCATTGTGGGTGAAATGAATAACTCACTGTCACAAATAGATCAACTAGAAAAATAAATGAACAAAGAGATACTAGAGTTAAACCAAACATGCCAATAAATACTTGGTAGGTATACATAGAATGCTTTACCCAACAACAACAGAATAAACAGAAAAACAGATTAATTTTTTTTCATGTATTTAGTACAGGGTCTACAGGGTCTCACTACACAGATCAGACTCTTAGAGACTGTCCTGTTTTCAGCCTCCCAAGTGCTGGGATTGCAGGCATATGCCACCACGCCTAGTCTCATTCACTGTGTCACTGCGCCACGGTGGTGGTGCTGGCACAGCATGCTGGGGATCGAACCCGAGTCCCTGTATCTGCCTAAGCAAGTGCTTTAGTCCACTAGGCTATCTGGCTGGTCCAAAACAGATTAAATATTAACCAAAACATATGCTTAAGTAAATACAAAGGAATCAAAATTACTTCATACATATTTTCAGATCATAATGCAATAAAACAAATAATATAGTGAAATCACAATGAAATAACATCAATAGCAAAAGAGAGCACAGAAAATATGCAAATATATACAAATTTGATTATATGTCCTATACCCCTACCCAGCCACCCTCACCAGAGTTTGGTTAAGTTGGGTCTGCCCATTGTAGAAACTTGGTGCCCAGAGTACAGCAGTGGGGACCTGCAAGAGACTTGGTGAGCCCTACCTTGAACACAACCATCATTGGGAGAGTGTTGCAGAGATTCAGTCTACCCTCATCATCAGATCTTTTTGAGATGTGACTTGCTCCTCCCACAAAGGTGGAAGCCACACTGAACCCCACAGTGTGATTTTTGGTGAGCCTACCCCATTCTTCCTCTCTTGTGGGAGCCTTGTTAAACCACACCCACCCCCTGACCACAGTGCAGAGGTAGGGTGAACACTGGGAGCTTCAAAAATGTCAAAAGGCACTGTCAGCCCTCCAGTCCATCCCGAACAAATCCAAGAGACAAGGGATATAGGAACTTGGAAGTCAAACACCTGAATTTTGGAAATGATAGCATCAGAAGTAAAAAAACTACTCCATCAGGCTATGGAAGAAATAAACTCAGACATAATCTCTTAGGTAAAAAGGAAAACAACAACAGCCATGGAAGAATTTCTCAGTGCATCAAAGAAGACATAGACTGAAAAAAGAGAGGAATAGGAAAATGATGAAAACATCAAATGAAGAATACAGGGAAGAACTAGAATGCATGAAACAGATATTCAGGACGTTAAGAATTCCAATGAAAGCTGGCAGAACTGCTTGAAGAAAAATAATATTCCATGCAACAGTAACCCAGAAAAAAGCAAAAAAATCAGGTGGCTATTCTGGTTGCTAACAATGTCAACTTCAAACCAAGAGTGAGTAAAAGGATAAAGAAGGTCACTACATTCTTGTTAGGGGAAAACTGCAAGAGGAAAAGATAGCAATTATATATGTACCCAATGTAAGAGCA
>NW_004524667.1:297244-298112 GCF_000260255.1 Octodon degus | reverse complement strand
CCTGCTTAGGGAAGCACAGGGTTCCATTCCTGGCACCACAGGCCACACTGCCCTGCCCCCAGGAATGCTGAGTCAGGCACTGAGATCAGGCATGGTGGCACACACCTGTAATCCCAGCACTGGGAGGGCTTTAAACAGGAGGATCATTACAATTCCAAGATACATAGTGAGACCCTGTGCCAAAGACATAAAACAATAAATGATTAGCTAATAACAAATGCTGAAGAGGTGGTGGTGAAAAACAAATCCTTCTCCACTGTTGGTCTGAAGTATAAACTTTTGCAAACATTATGGAAATGAGTGTGAAAATTCCTCCAAAAGCTAGACTTGGAGGATCCATTTTAGCCCACTATTCCCCTTTGGTGTTTTTTCAAAAGAACTGAAAACATAATGCCACATTGATATTCATACACCCATATTTATAAAAGTGTAATTTGCCATAGCTTAATCTTGGAAACAACCCAAATGCCCATCACCTGAGGAATGGATTAAAAAAAAAGATGTGGTAGTTTTACACAATGCATTATTACTCAACTATATAAAAAGAGGTCTGGTCCAAACCTGGGTGAGAGCATGAGTGAGACCCTCCTCTGTGTCCTTGGAAACACCCCCACCACTCCGAAGTCCTCTTGTCACCCACCTAGTGAGTGAGAACTTCTGCTGCATTCTCAGGAACACAGATTCATCCCTAGCTCAGGCCCAGTGAGTGTGTGGGAGAGCTGACTGCTACCTAGTGCCTGTGGGACCTGTCCAGTCCAAACCCAAGCACTAAGCATGAGTGACACCCTCTTTCAAGCCCTTGGGACCCCCCAACCAATCTGCAGGCCCACACCATGCCCACCAAGGGAGTAAGAACTTCTGCCGTATT
>NW_004524667.1:294286-295169 GCF_000260255.1 Octodon degus | reverse complement strand
AAAAGCAAGGGTAGTAATCCTGTTGTCAGACAGTCTGAACTTCAAACCAAGAATGATCAAGTGAAATAAAGAAGGCCACTATATACTGGTTAGGGGAAATATTCAAGAGCAAGAGATAACACTCATAAATATGTATGCATGAAACACAGGAGTTTCCAACTATGTAAAACAAATCTTAATGGACATGCAAATTCTAATATCCAATACCACAATCTTAACAGGAGATCTTAACAACCCCTTATTCCAAAAAGGATAGGTCAACCAGAAAAAAATAGCAAAGAATTAACAGAACTTAACCAGAGCTTCAAAAAAATGGACTGAATGGCCATATACAGAGTGTTCCACCCAAACACAGCTGAACACACATTTTTCTTAGCTGCACATGGCTCATTTTCTAAAATAGACATGACATACTGGTCCGTAGGTCATGCTTAAGTATATGCAAGGAAACAGAAATTATCCCATGCATATTATTTGACCACAGTACAATGAACTGGAAATAAATCACAAAAGAAACCAGAAAAACTCCCTAAATATAAGGAAATTAAACAACACCCTATTCAGCAATCAATGGATCACAGATGAAATTAAACAAGAAATTCAACAGTATCTACAATTCAGTAAAAATTCAAGCACAACTTATTGGAATTTATGGGACGTGATGAAAGCAGTTCTCAGAAGGAAATTTATAGCTGTGAACTCACACATTAGGAAAACAAAACAGGAAGAAATAAACACCCTAATGCTGCACCTCCAACAACTACAAAAGGAAGAGCAAACCAAACCCAGAGCCCAAAGACGGGAATAAATCATAAAGATTAGAGCAGAAATTAATTCAATTGAGATGAAGAAAACATTTCAAGGAATTAACGAATCAAAAAGC
>NW_004524667.1:286185-288166 GCF_000260255.1 Octodon degus | reverse complement strand
AATCTTTATTTGTTTCAAGGTCTTCTATGCAGCTCTAACTTATAGTGACCCTCCTGTCTCAGCCTACCCAGCATTGGGATTATAGGCATGCACTATCACTCCCAATTTAAGTGACCAGCTCAATGTGCCTGGGGTTCTGGGGCCAGCACAGCAGTGGTACCAGGAATTGAACCTTGGTCCTTGTACTTGCAAGGCAGGTGCTTAGACTGCTAAGATATCTCCCCATCCCCTTTTTAAAGTTTTTTTGTGAAATGAAAGAGGAGTTTCAAGGTCATTCCTGAAAGCTAGGGTTGACCTGATTACAAAACCAGACAGTGATCCAATCAAAAAAGTGAACAACTACAAACCAATATCATTAATGTACCTGACATAAATTTTCTCCATGTGATACTGCCAAACAGAATGCATTAAATCATCAGAAAGATTATACATCCTTACCAGGTAAGCTTCATCTTGGGAATGCAAGTATGGTTCAGCATACAAAATAAATAAATGCAGTGTATCACATAAACAGAATCAAGGGCAAAAAACCTCCCAGGATCATCTCAATAGATGCAAAAAGTCCTTTAACAAAACCCAACATCCATTAATGATAAAAGTCCTGAAGAAAACAGCTATAGAATGACCTGTTTTCAATGTGATAAGAGCCATCCATGAGATACCCATGCCCAACTTCACATTAAATGGGAAAAAAAGCTAAATACTTTCTCTCTAAAAAAGTCAGGAAGAAGATAAATAAATCTACTATCACTACTGCTGTTCATTGTAATGCTTCAGACATTAGCCAGAGAAATTAGGCAAAAGAAAGAAAGAGAATGGATCTGTATAAGAAAGGAAAAAAATCAAATTATCTTTATTTTCAAATGAGAAGATCATCTATATACAAGATCACAAAAAGTCTACCAAAAGCTTCTAGATTTAATCATAAAATTCAGCTATATAGCAACATATGAAACCAACATACAAAAATCAATAATATTTCTTTACACAAATAATGAATTCACTGAGGAAGAAATCACTATAGCATCAAGGAAAACAAGTAAGACCTCTCCAAAGAAACTATAGTATCCAGAAAAATGAGATTAAATAGGACATTAGAAAATTAAAAGATATTCTCTGTTCCTGCTTAGATAGGCACAAAATAGACATAATTCCCAAATTGATATATAGATTTAACACATCTCAATCAAAATACCAACAGTGTTTCTCACAGAACCAGAGGAAACAATTCCAAAATTCATATGAAATCAGAAGATACCCAGAATAACAAAAGTAATTCTGAATAACAAGAGCAAAACAGAGGCCTCAAAATCTTGGATCATGAGTTATATTACAAAGCTATGGTGACAAAACAAAGCACAACAAAGAAAAACTGTGTTTTTGACAAAAGAGACAAATGGATCAGTGTAACAGATTAAATTTTGGGGAAACAACTCAGGCACATTAGCTATTTGATCTTTGACAAAAGGCCCAAAAATATATACTGGAGTAAATATAACCTCTTTAGGACATGATGCTGGGGAAACTGGCTGTTCATATTCACAAGACTGACCTAGATCCATATCTCTCTCATCATTTACTAAACTAAAAATCAAAATAGGCCAATGATCTCAATGTTAAAATAGAAACATAACATGGTGGAAAATAAAATAGGTAAAAATTTTAAGACATTAGCATAGTCAAAGATTCTTAGACTTCAATTGCATAAGAAATAGCATCATAAATCAACAAATGAGATCATATCAAATAAAAACCTTCTGCACAGCAAAAGAAACAACCAACTGAGTGAAGTAACATTATACAAATGGAAAAAAATAACTTGCCAGCTATTCCTGAGACAGAAGACTAATATGTAGAATATATAAAGAACTCTAAAAACCTAGACCTCCAAAAAAAGATCCAATCCAGTAATGGGAAACTAGAAGGAATAGATTCATCCAAGCAGCAGCAGCAGCAGCAGCAGCAGCAGCAGCAGCAGCAG
>NW_004524667.1:285050-286065 GCF_000260255.1 Octodon degus | reverse complement strand
GAAGAAGAAGAAGAAGAAGAAGAAGAAGAAGAAGAAGAAGAAGAAGAAGAAGAAGAAGGGGAAGGGGAAGAGGAAGAGGAAGAGGAGGAGGAGGAGCAATGAATAGCCAATAAATTCACAAAAAATGTTCAGTAACTTTGGCCATTAGAGAAATGGAAATTACAACAACACTGAGACTCTCACTCTAGAAGAATAGCTATCGTCAAGAAATCAAATAATAGCAGTGCTAATAAGGCTTTAGGGAGAAAAGAACTCTTCTACATTGTTACTGGAAATATAAACTAGTACAACTACCTTGGAAATCAGTATGGAGAATCCTCAGAAAACTAAAATTGGAAAGTCCATTCAATTCAAATATGCCCTTTCTAGGTATCTTTCTAAAAGAGCTAAAGATATCACATTATAGTGATACACATACATTCATATTTATAATACAGTACAGAAGCATTGAATTTCATAATCCACTTATGTATTCATCATTAGATGAATAGATAAATAAAATGTGTTATTCAAATAAAGTATTGCTCTACTATAAAGAAAAATTTTAGTCATTGTTCAGAAAATGAATGCATTTTGAGACCATAATATTAAGTGAAATGAATCAAACATACAAGTTGCATGATTGCATGGCTTCTCTTATATAAAAAACCCACAATATCAATAAAAAGGAAAATAAGATATAAGTAATAGGATATAGGTAGGTAGGTCTTTTTCAAAGGGAAGGAGACTAAGGATAGGGGAGGAAGGAGGAGTGAGAGAAGGGGGTAAGAAAAAATGAAGATGTGTGCATGTACCAACTCTCCATGAAGAATATAATCATTATGTGTTAAAACATGTACTAAGAAAAAGTAAAAATATAAAAGGAAGTTCCCTAAACCACTCTCACAATCTACCAAGTGAGTAGGCCTTCTTGCTTTCTTCACAGCGGGCTGAGAAGCAGTGGCCACAAAGGCATTTCCTCCAACAATCTGCTAAGGCTTAGGTCAACATGAAGAATTTTTACAAATATGTGTCT
>NW_004524667.1:235198-284850 GCF_000260255.1 Octodon degus | reverse complement strand
CTTGCTTGTTTTCCTTAGATTTTATCAATACATTTTAAATACGCATA
This sequence comes from Octodon degus, assembly GCF_000260255.1. Lineage (NCBI taxonomy): Eukaryota > Metazoa > Chordata > Mammalia > Rodentia > Octodontidae > Octodon > Octodon degus. The sequence continues at coordinate 284,803 of NW_004524667.1, read as the reverse complement.
ACAATCATATTCATCATAGACAATTTATACCTGTACATGACATAATTTGTTCATCTTTTTTCTCCACTTCTCTACTTTCCCCTTATCCCTCCTCCTCTTAAATTTACACAGCTTTGTTCCCATGTTTTCCTTCTTTTCTCAGTTTTAAATTTTACTTTTTTTCTTTCTCTCATACTTGCCTTTAAAAGTCTTAAGCAAGAAATACTTTTGTTGTCATTGTACAATTTAAATAGCTGCTATACAACCCAGTAACATAGGTGTGCAAAAGGAAAAAGATTTGTACCTATGAAATCTAACACTAATACTTCAAAAACCCAAATAAACAAATCATATATAAATTAATATCAAATTGGTTATAGGACAATCATTTAAAATGAGAAACATAAAAAAGAAATCCACACAATTTGCTTTACAAATGTCTGTAAATTATTAATTTTTCTAAAGGCACAAACTTCAAATTGTAAACCATGCAGTTTACATTGGGGAAAAAAATACCTCTCCAAGCATCAGAGTCATACAAGGTGGACAGAATAATGTCCCGCTTCATCCTCAACCTAAAAATGACCACATTTCACTTCACATGAATATTTCACTTCACATGAACAGAAGAAACCCTGGAAATATGGTAAAGTAAGGGATCCTGAGATTGGAAGCATATCCTGGATCATCCTGTTGGATACAATGTAATCTCATGGGTCCTTAAGAAAGACAAATGTGTTAGTTTCAGGGAAGGAAATAATGATGGTGGAGGTAGAGTCCAGAAAAGCGATGTGATTGCTTGCTTTGAGGATTTTATGAACCAAGGGACATGGGTCTTTCTTGAAGCTAGAAAAAGCAAAAAGAGAGACTTTTTTCTTCAATGATCCAAAAGGAATACAATTTTACCAGTACATTGGTCTTAGCCCAGTGAGTCATATCTTGAACTTCTGGCCTCCAGAAGGGGACTAGTATGATCTTATATTGTTGTTAAGTGTCATTGTGTTTGCAGTTATTTGCTATAGCAGCAACAGAACACTAAAACATAAATTTAAGGACAGCCTTGCTTAACATATATGAATAGTGGAGGATAACTATTATTAATGTATTTAAAACAAAATGGAAGGTAGTATTTTATATAACTTTTAAAATGATTTTATTTATCTCACTTTTTAATTAAGTTATCAATAATAGATTATGAATGCTTGAAACAAGAACCCTAGTCCCCCATGTAGCATCCTGATTCACGTACTGGAGTTCTGTCGAATTTGTTTTACACTTGTGTTAAAAATTCTAGTTTGTCTCTGTAATTCAGTTGGAGAATGTCACTTTACTTCTTTGTAATTTTCATTAATGAAAAGCAGAGGCTTGAGATGATTTTATACAGAATTTTAAAATTTCTCTTATTTAATTTGTAGCTAAAACCCTTGGGTGTCTCTGTGGTTTAGCTCTGATTTATGCTAAAATGAGTGTTGGTGTGCTTCACGGGTGCTGGCTGCCACTAGCCAGGGACTTAAAAAAATCTGGTATTTGAAGGATGCTGGAGTCAAGAGACCAACATATCAGATCTGACTGACACCAGCTAGCAGGGTGTCCACTGATGTATCTTTTAATCTCTCTGGGTTTTAGTTTTATTATTTATTAATCATGACAACAGAGTCAATAATATTTGAGGTTCTTGCAATTGTATGTTCCTGAAATTTTAATTCCAGAAGCATTCAGTTCTAAGAATTTTAAATTTATCTTCAACATGGAAAGAAAAATACTATGGCTATGAAGGATATCCATACATCTTCTTATACGCTCCCTTTATACCCTTTGTCTAGGAAGTTGAAAGGGTCTGAGTCCTAAAATTCTTCATAAAACTCTAAAAACTCAATTTAGATACAATTTACATTTTGTTGGGATAATTCTGCCTCACTCATCCATCTGTCTGTACATCCCACAAAACTAGGAGCTGTCACTTTTTTTTTTATAAAGGTAGTACAGAGTCTACAGGGTCTCACTACACAGATCACACTTGTAGTGATTCTCCTATTTTCAGCCTCCCAAGTGCAAGGATTACAGGTGTATGCCACCAAGCCCAGCCTCAATCATCATCTCAGCGCTCCCCAGGGGCAGGGCCAGCACAGCACACTGGGGATCGAACCCCAGTCCCTACATTTGCCTAAGCAGGTACTTTAATCTGCTGGGCTATCTTGCCAGCCCAGGGAGCTGTCACTCTTATGATTCTTAAGCAGGATGTCAGCAAGAACTCAGTATCACTTATTAGGAGAAATCAAATTTGAAGGCAGATCCACAAAAATATCACTTGTAAATGCTGTTACAGAGCCTAGAACTCAATGCAGAGTATACTTAGGGAAGAAATGGTTAAACTCACTGTAGCAGTGGCCCAGGCTGTTCAACATTGGTGATCTCTGAGTTACATCCTGAGGATTCTGAAGAGGAAGCTGAGGATCAGGAAGACAGTCTAGGTAAGGAAAATCGCCTGTTTAAAACAGAGATGTAAAAGGCCTGACACATTTGGGAAAAGCTGGAATTTTTTCATGCTTAAATAGATAAGTGGAATAAATAACTGGGAAAAATATAGCTGGTCCTCCATTTCTGTGGGCTCCACATAAACACGTTCAGCCATCTTACCCTGGTTCAAAAATATTTGAAATAAGAAAGGCTGTACGGCACATGCATAGAATTTATTTTTCCTTGTCATTATTCCCTGAACAAAACAGACTATTTGCATAGTGCTCATATTACATTAGGTATTATAGGTAATACAGAGATGATCAAAATATACAGGAAGATCTTGAGCATCTGCCTTGGTTACTTTTCTCATTGCTGAGACAAAACACCCAATAATCAAAGTTAAAGGAGCAAAGGCTTATTTGGCTCACAGTTTGAAGAGGTTTCAGTTCATAATCAGCTGGCTCCAAGGCAGGGTGGCACATGGCAGGGGAACATCATAGAAGAGAAACAGTTCAGGGGAGGCAGAAGGCAGCAAGTTATAAGTGACCCGACACCCTTTTCCTGCCTTTTATGTCTTATCAAAGCTACCCACCCTGAGGGAGGCTAGTATTTACATCCTTAATCTTAGCTTTACATCTTTGATCCCACCATCATATGCCCTAGATCCAGGTATCTCTGAAAGTCCTCACCTTTGACTCCATGAGGCTTTGGGAGACATCTTGATGTAAGCCAAAACAGTAACCATGAATGTTGATATCTATCATGTCATGGAACTAAACTCTTGTGGAAATAGAGGGGTGACAATACATGGAACAAAATGTGAAAACCCTTGTGTGCCATGATATAGGCAGCAAGAAATCTACACAAGTTTCTACCCAGTGCAATGGCATAATCAAAGAATTAACTGTGACAGATAGTGGGACGATACAGACTGGGCATGTGTGCCTGGATAGAAGGAAAAGAGGGAATAAATTTCAAGAAATAGTGAACACTGAACTAAGGCAGAGGGGTTTGGCAGCCATTTCAGAAAATGAATCCATTGGCTTTTGTAACTGAGTATCCTTCCCAAAGCACCACCCTCCACCCCCAGGAGGGCCTGCCAGGGCACAGATTGAGTCTTGGCTCATTTTCCAGAGCAATGAAGAATATTTTACAATACAGAATTCCCAATCATCACCACTAGTAGCACAAAAAAATCACATTTTAGAAACACATTTAAACAAAATTTGCAAGGATTCAACGGATTATAAAGTGGTTTCTTATTCCCTCTTATGGCTATGAATACATTGCAAAATCTAGGACAGTTAAATACTGTATTTAAATTCAGATGTGATATATACATATGTTACTTATTCTTTTTATAAAGATCTGCCCTAGTGAAATTTAATTAGCCTTGGCAAGCTTACATACTGTGTGTGTTGGAAGAGTGGTTTAAACTAAGTTGGTAGTTTTAACCTGATAAAATTCTCTAACCTCAGCAACAGAAAGAGAGAGGTCTATCAGAATTAGATAACATTAAAAATGATAAAAATCCAAGAAACAATGTTTATAAAAGAAGTTTATCTCCTGGATGACTAAATTTTATAAGCATCACATAACTGGGAAGGGGCAGGACAGAGGAAGAGTGTCACTGTCCTCTGGAAGCCAGGCTCCTTCATTCATGTCACTTTGCCATTCCCCACTCATGGTCCAAGATGGCAGCTAGAGATCCAAACATCATTTCATAATTTGCCAGTGCAAAAGAGAAAGAATTCAGGCATTTACACAATTTAAAGAATTTTTCAGCATTTATATATGCTCTTCTGTTTGGATAAAATATATTTACATGACAACAAATGGGGCTGAAGAATATTATTTTGTTTTGGCTAATAAGTAGGGTTATAAGAATAGATTATATATTAAAAGATAACCAACAGTCTTCACCTGAAGGAGAATCTAGAGAAAGTTAGATAATGATAGTGGCATAAGAATGAATTGCTTTCATAGTCTAATTGACTATGAAATAAGATGCTTTCATAGACCTTTTAGTGACCAGTTCCATAATTTTTAAACAATTCTTAGTAGTTTGGATACAGACTGCCTAGGAGATACAACAGCCAGGCCTGTAAACGTGGAATGTTTGACTACTTCAAGTCAATGTTTGGCTCCCTACTGCTTGCTCTATTTACTTGCAAGAAAATTAATACAAAGATCTGCAATTCTGGGTTAAGAGATACCATGTTTGATTGGTCAAACCTCTCTCACAGTTCACACGAATAGAGGTACCGAGGCTTGCACCTACCAGAAAGATGTTAGTGACCAATATCAGAGAATGGGGAGGCTAGTTAAGGTAGATGCCTTTGGAATGCCATGCTTTATCTCATATGACCTTTCAGTAGTTTCACATAGTGATATGATGAGGCATCTTATTCTGCTTGAACATAGGCTTTGGGAAGCTTGTGTGTATATGAATGACTCATATACCAGATTAGCTACTATTAGAAGTTTAAATTTGGGATGAGAAGTAAGTCACTCAAATTGGCATGAGAGGCAGGGCAGTGTGTGTTTGAGATGTTGGTCATCTGTGCCTTCCTTTCCTACATGGTCAATTCCCATGGACAAGTGGACAGAGTCTTCTCTTTCCCCAAGAACTGAGTTAGTCTTAGGGACTTGGTTGAACAGTAAGTGTGAGGTCTTGGCATGTTAACCTGGTTCTCGTGAAATGTGTTCTTTGGAAAGCTATAAGAAGTACAACTATGCTATGACTGTTATGCTGTGAAAACATGGGACGGGTTTGGGGCCATAGAAGCTACTCAGTGTGGAAAGCGAGAGGCTGCAAGCACAAAGAAACCATCTTAGAAATGGATCCTCTAACCCACCCACTCCACCTGTGGCCATGTAGATCAAGGTGAAACACACAGCCTAGCCATTCTCATATCCCTAATCTACTATATTCTGAACAGAATAAAAGAATGTGTTAAATCTCTAAGTTTTGTTATAACTGGGCATCAGAAAAAGTAGATTAAGAAAGAATATATAGGAAACATGACTGGGAGATAAGCAAGAAGTGAGAAAGGCCAAAAGATTCAAGCTAATCTGGAGAACTATGAAGTCATTAAGGGTAGGCAATGGGGTCAAATTCCATAAAAGTGGACAAAATGTTGAAAAGAAGAGTATGTTAACATAAAGATAGATGTTGCCCAAGGAAAAAATTAATCCCCCAAAAAAAAAGGAGAACTCAAATATCATTGAAACGCTCTACACAGAAGAAAGGGGCAAAAATCAAAGTAGTATAATGTTAGGGACTGGAAAAAGGAAAAGCTCACTGACAACAGCATTCACATTGCATATAAAGTACTTATTGGGGACGTATATGGGTAAGAAATCTGTAATTTATGTATGGAGGAGACAATTCCTGATCTCAGTCACTCATAAACACCTCATTTTTGTCTTAGAATAGTAACTTCATGATTCTTTCAATTATGAATAAATGTTGTAACCCCTTAAGTTCATAGGGACAGAACAATATTTTTGCAGTGTCAATATGAAGCCATATATTTAAGAAAACAAATGTATCTGAAAAATATTGAACAAGCCAAGCATGGAATCTAAAATCTGAGAAATGAAGCCATGCTAATAGTCATGACTTCTGGGAAATACATTCACTGTTATTTGATGAGGTTTCAACATTGGATATGTGAGAAATTCACTTGTCCAGCTAGAGAGAAGACAGAATTTGCTTTTTAGAAAAGCAGAAGAGAGAACTGAACAAGAAGTGTGGAGATACATCTTGTGTTATATATTCTTGAAAAGTTTTACATAACCATACTTTGTTTTAGAAACCCAAGGATATTTGTAATGCATATCATCAAATACATTTTATGTATATTTCTAAGAAAGTAAAACCCTTAATCATCCCTCTTTTCATTTTTTAAACACTAATTTGGGTTTTAATACTCACAGCTAAATTTACTGAAAATACTGTCTCCTCATTTTAATGATGAGGAAGAATGGAGTTTTTAAAATGTCAAATTTGTAACAATAAAGAGTAAAAACAGATGCAAGCACTGATGTTCCCATTCATTCCATAGTTTTAAACATTTTCTATCACTAAACATCTTTTTTTCTCTAGATCAATCTAGTTTTAAAATTTTATTTTTTCCCCCTGCTCCAACTCTCCCTTTGCTCTACCCATAACCAGTGTCCCTTTACCTGTGGCATTTTACACGTATGAAGCTCTGCTAATGGTTGACAACAAAAGGACTGCTAATTGCACCAATTAGGAGGTGTGAATGTCACCCTTTACCTACCAGCTTGGTTACTACACATGTTAATTAGTAATTGTACAGGTGTAGCCTTTTGCGTTCAAGAGGTTAATACTGAGACACAGCTTTGTTTTGGCTGTTTGTTTAAATATTGAAAAACTGTGGGTAGAGGCTGGTCCATGCTGAAGAATGAACAGATGCCATTACTGTATTTTCTCAGATGGAAAATCTTTCAACTGACTTACTGTGATAAAACTGACCTTCTAACAAGTGAGCCTCTGTGGTCAATCAATCTATCAAAGACCATATGCTTGTGGTTCTCTTGTTTTGCCCTAAGTGGAGAAGCAGGGAATGTCCTTTACAATGTAGAACTATGGAACTCTACTGTATGTTAGTAATGTGTAAAGTCAATTAAAAGAAAATGCTGTATAGAATTTTTTTGTAAGTGCAAAGCTTCTATATGAATACTTCGGAAAGCTTTGTTCATTTATTCATTTAATATTATAGATATGTCTCTCAGATTTCCCTTTAGAAAGTTTTAGCTATCAAAATACCTGAATGAGGGAATCTTCTCAAGATCATATGCCCTCAACTTGATGAGGCTCTCAAGAGATTACACTGATAGACCTCTTATTGGGAAAGATAACAGAAATTCATTTGACAAAGGGGATTATAGAGGTCCAAGGCCTTACATATAGTGTCCAAGGCCATTAAACCAAGATTAGTCTTGATTTACAAATTGAGCTACATTTTGAGAAAAGCTAACCTTCAATTGTTCCCTAGCAGAATGAGTAATTTCTATGAGGAGCTGGTAATTTTTAGCTTGTCCTCAGACCTACTGAAATATCTTTGCTCTTTCCATGCATCTGTAAGAGCAACTGTTGTTTTCAGTCATTCAGGGGGAAAGTGTGCAGTACGTGCCTCTTCTATTTTTGTGGTAGACTCTACAACAAATAAAGAAAGGCTCTCTGGGAAGTGTGAGGGTGGCTTCTTGGAATGTAAACTGCAAGGTTTTGAGAGTTCCTATGGAATAGTAAAACTGTGTGATGGATTTGAGACCAGTGACCTGTAATCACCTTGTTCCTTGTTCAAATTGTTCCTTGTTCACAGATGACTAATTATCATCTACTTACAAGGAGTAATATGGAGGTCCTCTAGTAGGGCTAGGAGTATAGTTGCTTTCTATGCATAAGGGTAAAGTCTACACTTTTACCTACAACTGAATGAACAAATGCACACCATCCACATAGTGTATCATAAATGCTCAGGAAATAATAACTGTTATTGCTATAGTAGCTTACTGGCCTCTGAGGATATGTGAATCCATAAAAAGACTCTTAGAAGCAGAATTTGGGTGTTTGAGTAATACCTATGAATTGGTGTCTACTGCTGAATAGTAAATTATCTTAAACTTAACAGCTAAAAACAATACACTTTTATTATCTCAGTTCTCTCCAAAGAACAACTTAGCAGGTTCTCCTGAAATACAGAAATAAGTGTGTCAATTGTCAATGTCATTATTGTCCAAACTGAAGCTGTACTAGGAAGTATTCATTTCAAAACCCACTGGCATTGTTAGAATCTAGTCCTCTATTATAGGACTCATTTATTTGCTTGATTGAAGGCTTGAGGTGCCCTTAGCTCCCAGAAATAGACTTAAAGTTAATTGCCACATGGAGCTTTTAATATAGGCAGCCCAACCATGGCAGCTTGTTTCTATAGTAGGCAAAGGAAGGACAAATCTACACCAGCAAGCTGGATATTATAGTATCTTTGATATAATCATGAACTAGCATGTGCCCAAATGCCCTATATCTTTGACCATATTCATTCTATCGGCTAGACATGAGTTATAGGTTCAATAGTTCTCAGAGCAGTCCATGACACATGGGACTCAGGTTCATGGAAACTATCCTAGTAATTTGTTCACCATCATACATCTAAAAATTTTTGATAAATGTAATAACAAAACTTCAACAATATCTCTATTAGGACAGACTTATTGTGATTTTTCTTCTTGACTCATTTGTGTATCATCATTTAAAAAAATAACCTGCCAGTTTAACAGCAAAGAAATGGTGCAACCTAATTTGAATACATTTGTTTATTAATGGACTGAAATGTCTTCTTATGGTCTTTGGGCATTTGCATATTTCTTCTGTGGGAATTATCTTTCATGTTCTGTGTGGATTATTAATACATTTGTTATTGTCATACTTGTTGCAAATATTTCTCCTTTGTCTTATTTAGTTTTCTAGGTAAATATTCAGGTTTATGGCATATTTGATTTTATTTTAGTTAAATCAGACATTGTTTACCTCACTGATAGTCTCTTTATCACTATGTGTACCAAGAATTCTCCTGCCCTAGATTACATAAATATTGTAAGCATTAAAAATTATAATATGAAGTCATGATTTATTTTTATATTTAATGTATATTATATTTATTTGGTATGTGATATGAAGCATATTTTATTATTATTTTATGTCAAGTGGTTGTTAATTTTCTAGGAACTCATTATGACTAAAAAGCCTATAGAAACACTAAGTTGAGACAGAATTTTACGGCATCGCAAGCAGTAGAACAGATATTTACTTAAGAAATGGGAGCTTAAATTGCTCTTGCCGGTATCTAGGGGATATATCCATTTGTTAAGGCCCTCCAGTATGTCATGACTTTATTTTTTGTCTGTGAATGTAGCAGAGAGATTACTGCAATAAATTCCAGAGTATTCACAGTGAGGTCAATTGAAACTTGTATAGGGATCTTCCATTTGTGTCTTCCTTTGCTGACTTGTGTAGGTTTCTCCTTTCTTTGTTTTGTGGCACAATCCACTGTTTAACAAATCACATTTTTCTTCCTTGTTCTTAATAATAAAACTACTCAGGTAATATCAGGGCTTATGAATATTCATGTACAGTCTACATTTCCTAACCTCTTTAGCAACCAATTACAGCCATCTGAAGTAAGGCCAATGGGAAATGTGTAATTTCTTGGTCTTAGACTTAAAGACCCTTGATATGGACTCTTTTTTTCCTTGTATTTTGTACTGTAGGCACAGTGTGATCACAAAGGCAAAGGCAATGCTATAGACCCATGGTCCTCAAAATATGGTCCCCAAACCAACAGAACCAACGTCACAAGAGAACTTGATAGAAATAAATTTCTTGGCTTCCACCCCAGACCTACTGAATCAGAAATATGGAGGGTTCAGAAAGACTTTTATGTAATTCTGATTATCAAAAGTAGAGACCAGCAAACTGTAATTCATAGGCCAAAGCAGATTGGCCAAATACAGCCCATGTAGCTTTTGTGTTACAACAACAACAAATTGACTTAACAAAAGAAGAGTATGTAGCCAATGCTGTGCATGGAGCCTACAGAGACTGAAAGATTTATCTTATGGTCCTTTATAGTAAAAATTTACCAAGCTCTACATTAAAGCGATTTGGGCTGGCAAATAGCTTAGTGGATTTGATCCTTGGGCCTGCTGTGCAGGTCCTGCTCCCAGGGCACTCAAAAACAAAGACTCCTATATTAAAGTTTACTACCTATTTCCATAGTGGTTAGAAGTATGAGATAGAAAGAACTTAGATCTTTTGTGGAGCAGAACTTTTCTGTCGATTTGGCCTCCTCACCCCAGGACTACAAATGTGGAGCATACCTAAGCCTGTACCTGTGGGGTCTTTGTTAGAACAGCTAACCACATCATAACTATGTAACAGGTGAAAGGAGCTTCTATAAGATAAGATCTCTCTCCTTTCTTCTACCCTACTCTCACCGTGCTCTGTAGTTTGCCTTTAGTTTCTAACCTTACAGATCCAATACTCTTCTTAAAAGTACACATACTGCATTCCACATATTTTAAGTCCTATGAGCTTCAGAACAATTTATTCGAACTTCAAGGTCAAATTCAATCTACCTGGCTGATTACATTGAAATGCTTTCTACCAAAATACTTCTTTATATACATTTGCTCAGCACTCTTGTACATCTATTTACATGTCTTTATTCTGAAATATTGAATCAGAACATGTAGTGCACTCATACTGAACAAGCCACCATGACTCTTCTTGGTTGATATGAACAGATTCATCCTTGTTTGGAAGACTGCATTGAGTGACATTGGTTTATCCCAGAAACGACTCCATAGTAATCTTGGTAGATGTTATTTGTGAGGTATCTTCGTTGTGTGTGTATTTCAGGGATTGAACTAAGGACCTGGCACTTGCGAGGTAAGAGTTTATGCCACTGAACTATCTCCTCAGCTGTGAGATATCTTTTTTATTTTTTTAAAATGTATTTGGTTGTTACAGGGTCTTACTATGCAGCTCATACTGCTAGTGATCCTTCTGCTTTCAGCCTCCCCAGCACTGGGCCACTATGTCTGGAATCTCTTGCAGGCTCAGCCTATCCTGGGGGCAGGGCTGGCATGGTATGTGGTGCCAGGGATCCAAAAGAGGTCCCAGCGCCTGCTTAAGCTTGCCTAAGCGGGCGCTTTAGTCCACTGACCTATCTCTCTGGCCCATCTTTTTAAGAGGGTAGATATGGTTTATGCCAGAGAAATATAAATTATAGACATGTGTGAAAGTTTTAAATGACCTTCTAGAGAGTGAGGTCTATATTCCCAGATATTTATACTCTCCAAATGCCAAATAAATCCTGTGTCTAACAGGAGATGGTACAATGAAAGTTCAGCTCCAGGAAGAGTAGCAGAAGGAAGAGAAAGGGGGAATGTGAACTTCTCTGGTTGGCAATGGTTATATTCTAGGTGCTCTGTAAATGTATTAAGCACACTACAAGCAAGGTGCTGAAGTCTGACTTCCAACGGGAGCAGTGTGCCCCGCCTAAGACACCTACATAAGGGAAACCGGTCGGGACAGCCAGAGGGTGGGTGGATGGGGCGGGCTGGAGAAGAGCTGGGGGCTGCGGAGAGCTGCTCAGGCTCCACCGCACACCATACGCCTAGCTGTGGCACACTGGCGCGCTCGTGTCATTTTGTGTGCAGTAATGAAGCCTGACGAGAGGTCTCCTGCTTGCCGATAGCCGGCTGTTGTCCTAAAAATGCAAACCACTGCCTCAGGCTATAGAATCGGGAACAGGCAGAGGACAGAGGCTGTGGCTGAGCGCCCCACTGCTCGCCCTCCCTTCAGCACTGGCAACTTCGATGTGAAAAGCTGGTCTTTACCCTTGTACATAAGGACACAGAAGAAAGAGATTTTTAATTATTTTTTAAAGATGTCCCAGAGGTCGACGATTTTAATCCTGACTTTTTGAGGAGCCGATAGTACAGATTGGCAGGGAGGGGAGCCTACCGTTTATCCTCTAGCCACCTATGTTTTCTCATGCAAAAGAAGCCTTTGGAACTTGAAAGCCGCATTTTCGACCCCTCCTTCCCCAACCCTTTTGGGCCTCCTTTTTCCCCAGTTCTCTTCCTCCGGTTCTCTGGGGAGCAGGCTCCTACCCGCGGCCACCTTTGCCAAGCTCGTCCTCACAATGCTTCATTAATATTTGATGGGAGCTCAAGGGCTTCCAGCTTGGGTGCTGGGACCCCAGACCCCTAGCCCTGGGGCTGAAGGACGCCAGCGTGGGGGGCTGCTCAGTGAGACCTCCTGCTCTAAGATCCCAAGACACCCTTGGAAACTAGGGCAGGTCTTCTGTAGCTTTGCCTGGGCCTGAGTTTATTTTGAATGTTACCTTTGCGCTGCACTTTGGCCCTAAGGCTCCTCCGGCTCTGGAGGTAAAGCAGTTTTGAGGTATAACCTTGATTGCCACTGCATTTGAGGGTCTTTGTTATTCATAGCCTACATTTCAGAAGCGACCTCTTTTTTTTTTTTTTTTTTTTTTTTGTCATTCTCCTTGGAGGCAAAACCTTTAAAATGAAGGGAAAAACGTATTTTTCCTTGTGTTTTTAGGCATGTATTATTTTCATGGAATTCTTGATAGGCAACAAAGAATTTTTTAAAAGCTGAATGTTTTGCTGTCAAGGAAACAAGCTGTTACCAAGGCTCTTTGGTAAGCCTGGTAAAAAAAAAAAAAAAAAAAAAAAAAACACTTTATTAAGAATTATGTATAGATCCATTTCTTCCAGAACTCTCTTGGACTCTTTTCTAGTATCTCTGCCTGCTTTGGGAGGAGCTTGATAAACCCTGACAAGGAATCTCAACTGGAGGGCAATGGTCATTATTTTCCTTTTTTTTTTTTTAACTAAAAAAACTTTTATTTATTTGTTACTGCATCTCTCTATGCAGCTCAGACTCCTAGTGATCCTCCTATCTCAGCCTCCCCAGCATTGGGCTTACAGGCATGTGCTACCACCCCTGGTTTACAGGCTGGCGTTCCGGTCCGGCTGGGCATGTGGTGCTGGAGATCCAATCCACGTCTTTGCGCTTGCCAGGCAGATGCTTAGACCTGGGAGCTATCTCCCCAGCCCCGCTGTTATTTTCTAAGCCAAGAAGTCCTGTGGACCGCGCCCCCCACCCCCCCAAACACTGAGGATGACATTGCTGATCACAATTCTGACGCCTCTGTAGAAGTAAAAGAATGTCTTTCCTTTACCTCAGTGAGTCAAGGTCGATGGCCAGTGCCCTATAACTTAGGAAAAATTGCCAAGAAAAACGACATCAAATGTGTTAAAGTTTTAAACAATAGGAGAGACTTCAGAGATGATTCAAAGGCCCAGGGGAAAGTTTTATGCCTAGGTTTGGGGGAAGGACAGCCATAGCACCAGTGACTGGATAAAAAAGATCTTGCTGAATGGCAGGGAAAGTTCACAATGCTATTTGCTTGGATTCTTCTTAGCTTTTCTGTGAAGCGTTACCTCTTTCCTTCCCCCCAGGTATGGGGACAGATCCTTCTGATTGAGAGTTTTATGGCCTACTTTCTGGGAAGTAGGTCAGAGAGTGCCATTTCTAGGTCTTATGGCTTGCTTTGTGGCGTGGAAGGCAGTTCTAGTTTCTATGACCTGCCTTGGAAGGGAAATGAGGGAAGAAAAAAGGAGGGCAGGAGAAACATGAAGAGGACTTCTTGGTTTTCTCCTTGCCAGTCTCCTTCACTTCCAAACATCAGCATATCAAAAGGCCATAGTTTGGGGTAGCATGTAAGTCACTCATTTCACATCTCTATAGCATTTTAAGGTTCATAAATCCTTCTGTACAACCAGCATATTTGGTAATCCAGGTAGGCAGGTGGGACAAAGTGACTGTCTGCTAGGGAGTTCTTGGTAGCCAATGTGTTGCCCGAACAGGGTTTCGTGCAAAGGATTACTGATGTCTTCTGTTTCTGCACTTCTCTATCTTCCTTTCAAACATACTTGTCATTCATATATTTTCTAATTATTCTTTGCTAGTCATGAAGTTCCTTAAAATCCCATTTCCCAGGAGAATTCAGCAGGTACTCTAGCTATTCTTCTCTCAGTGCTCAGACCCTCACTGACTGTCTTTTTTTGGTTAAGAAGCAAGCTGTCTCTCTGTAAACCATTCTGATTCCAATACAACAGAATAAACCAAAACTGTACTCTATGGTTTTCAGAGTGATTTGAACCTTGCTGTTTTGAGTGAACCACACAGCAATCATCTGAAATAGGAATGAGTGCTAACTTTATTCTTTGGTAGGGTACTGCAACCTCAGTGTAAATGTAAATTTATTTTTTCCTCTTTGTCACCTTGCTTCTTACTCACCTGGCTGGTATGTTCATAGATGCACAAGATCTAGTCTACTGTTTATTTATTTATTTATTTATTTATTTTTGGCGGAACTGGGGATTGAACTCAGGCCCTTGCACTTGTTAGGGAAGCACTTATTCCACTAAGCCATCACCCCTGCCCCTAGTCTACTGTATTTTTATGAAGCAGGTGTATTATATTTCTATGAAAACAATATGAAAATTTCACCATGTTGTTTCAGAAAAGAATTTTTTGACATAATAAGTATATAAAATTATTGTTTAAAAACATAGCCTTTAACATCATGGAGACCTTGTCTGAATCTACCTAATTATTGGATACTGATGTTGAAAAAATCATTTGACTTCTCTGAATCTAAAATTCATCTAAAAGACAAGTTGCTATACCTACAGCATTTTCATAAGGATTAAATAAGGTAATGTAGTAACCTACGCAGTGTACTACAGAGTGAAGACTTAATAAATGGTACCAATTACTTGAAGAATCTACATGCCTCAGATTTTGACAGCTAGAGATAGGGCAGATGACATTTCTGATAAGGAAGAGATATTATCAATGTATCATATTCTAAAATTAGACTATGTAATACACATCCTCTTGCAAAGAAGGTAATTATCAAGTCAGTTTGTAATTTGCCCAGAATTTTACAAAATATTGTCACTTCTTCATTGAAGTCTCTCTATAACTACTTAGGTAGGAACCCTAAGAGGTGGAAGAACTAGTTCTTTGTCACACTTTAGTAGTCAATCTGCACTCATTTTCTAGTTCCTTCTAAAGTTTTCTTTTTTTTTTTTTTTGTATTTTAGGGAAGAATCTACAGGGTGTTCAGGGTCTCACTACTAGATCAGACTCCTAGTGATCCTCCTGTTTACAGCCTCCCAAGAGCTGGGATTACAGGCACATGCTACCATGCTCAGTCTCAATTGGAGTCTCAGAGTGCCCTGGGGGTGGGGCCAGATTGGCAGGCAGGCCCAGGGATTAAACCCCCAGGCCTTGCACCTGCTTACAGGTGCTTTAATCTGCTGAGTTATTTGGCTGGCCCACTGAAGTCTTCTTTCCTGAGACCATTTTGTGTCTCTTAACATTTGTCTACCACCTTCAGAGTACTTGGTACTGCTTCTGACACTATAATTGGTAAGTCACTTTATTCTTCCTATATCTTCTTAAAATCTTGTAGGCAGCTAAAATAGACAGAAATATTATAGGTAGCAAGTCAGGGCTGGGATCTACAAAGGAGCTGATGCAGAAGATGTGCTACCTTGCACATGGAGAGATAGGTACCTGTGCTGTGGGCCAGACCTCAAGACAGATGATTAGACAAATGCAACCACATATCCCCCTAGGGATAAACTTCAGCAATTGCCAATTTAAATAGGTATCAGTCACCTTGTAAAAGCCAGGAAGAGTCACTAATCCAACCCGCTACAGGAAAAGTCCAAATTCTGTATCCATTTCTGCTTGCTAAGTGACTTGCTTTGTCCTTACAATCCCTATTTAATCAATTTTACCTGAGCGAGTATGTATGTGATTTTGTTCATTGACCATAGTTTTGCCTCACCTCTTGCCCACCTTGCAATTTCCCTTTATTTCCTGTCTTGGACCCACTTTACCTTGGGGTTTTGCTCTATGACACCCTAGGAAAGGATCCTTGGCAACCTACTGAGGACCCCTTTTGTCCCCTGCCAAACAGAAGATATTTTCCAATAAATACATTTTGCTCTTAAACTCTAATGTTCCTAAAATTAATTCTTCAATTTTAGAAAGCACCAACTCACCCTAGCTATCTTCCAGGTTGGAAGTGTCTTCTCTGTTTATCAGAAGTTGGTACTATCATTACACCACAAGGAAGCAAGTACACAGAGAAGGCAACATGCCCACATCTTCACAATAGTACAGCACATTCTTCTCCAGTTAGGCTGCCCTGCTCTGGAGTCCATATGCTAGATCACCAACTACACTTGTCTGCAAGAATATGTATGTCCTGCTGTGTGTTCTGTGTTCCACAGTATCTATCTATCTATCTATCTATCTATCTATCTATCTATCTATATTATATATTCTTGTTTTCTACTTGATAACAGCCGTTCTAGGTGGACAGGTAGTCAATAGGTACTCATAACATGAGACAGATTACCTGTGCAAGGAGACAATGGTAGTGACAATGGTAGTGTTTGTCTCACTTGATTATACTGTAATTCTAGGTTGTGATGAACAGTGATACTGTTGGGAGGTTTCAAGATGAAGGTAGTGGGGCCATCTGGATGGAAGAGGATGAGGGGATTTGGAATAAGCAGACTAGGTTGGAAACCAAGTTGGTGTGGGGACTTCCCCTTGTGGAATTTCTACTCAAGTATTGAAACATTTTAGGTCTTAGCTACAAGGTCCAAAAAGTCAACCTGAATAGTGCATAGTTTTTCTACCTGACTCACATACTGTTGTATGGGTAAAATAAACAATGAGTGAATTTGCGATCTTTATTATAAAAGGTATATAAATATGAATCATCAAAAATGTAAACTATTTTTAATATGAAATAAAAGCCTGCTTTACCTAATTGCTCAAAGAACTTACTGGGAATAATTTGTTTTTGTAGCTAAACACATAGTATATTTCTAGAGACCAATGTTCTTTAAGCCCTCTTCCCCTTTTCTAGTAATAGGGATTGAACGTAGACCTGTGCACTGAGCTGTATTTTCAGCTTTTTAAAAATTTTATGATGGGGTCTTGCTAAATTATGTTGCCTAGGCTTATATTTTTATCTTTTTATTTTAAAGAGGAAAAACAAAAACTAGAACAAATAACAAGAACAAAGCCAGAAGGAAAACAATATAAGACAGTACAAATGGTACAGAATTTGAGAAGAAGAATGGAATGGCTGTTATATTATGTATTGTCATCATCAAATTTGTTGCTTAAAAAACAGGTACAGACACACAATACTGATCAAACAATTAAACATTCACTATGATTTTTGTCCACTGAGCTATTTATAGCTCTTCCTAAGCAATTGTTTTTAGTGATTGCTTCACAATCACTAAGAGAGGATTTTAGCCCACTGGTCTCAACTGTGCATATTTATCTAAAAGATAAACAGACATTGTCCTTGCTTGTGACATTAGTTTAATTTTATAGTCAACTTGACTGCTTTCCAGGTTAAGGCAATAGAAAAGGTCATATATTTTTCTCTTCTTTTTTGATGTTCAAATAAAGGGTACTAGGGTACTGTGGTTTGCAAACTTAATTTGTTTTATAATTTTGGGGAAGTTGGCTGTGTGTGTGTTTGTATGGGAAAGATGGCTGTGGTTGTGTTTGTGGCCCAGCACAGAGTTACACAATGGATGCAAAATTTCTGAATGGTTTTGCTTACAAACTGAATTGTTTGCAAACAGAAGTGCTGGTGGACGGTGGCAATATTATAATAATAAGCTACCCTCTCATCTGATTTCTTCCTTCTCTATGGCTTCTTGTGAAAGTGCAGAGAATAAGGGACTTTGTTGAGTCTAAAGAGCTTGTTCACGATCATGTGTATCCTACAACCAGAATGCACCAACAAATGCCCACACACTGCAGGAGAAAAAAGTCCATGTTTTTGTCAGACTCTATATGGAAGAAACTGGAACTCCTGGTCAGACTGCAAAAGAGCACCTTTCTCTGTTACAGTTGGTGCCCTCAACTTTGATTGTAAACTCTATAAACTGAGGAGCTGAGCCTTGCTTGTGGAGTCAGTCATAGTTTGGGGCATGTGGGATGGGGAAGAAGATGTTATTTTAGCTTTCCATATCTGAGGAGCTCTGAGCCATAGAGCCAGCCCTGTGTGAGCAGCTGTCTATACCTGCATTCCTGCCCCAGGAACCCAGTAGATCCAAAGGGACTGTCAGAAAATGATTCTTACTGCTGGGGCCCAGTCTTCTCTCCAACAGGCTGGAGCCTGATGTTTGTACAGCTTTGGACTCTCCTGTCCTTTCTAATGGCCTTCCTCTTGGGAGCCCTTTTCTATTTCCTGCAGCAGGGAAAGACTTTTTGTTCTTTTTTAAAATATAAATAAAGCTTTATTGGACCAAAGCCATGCTCACTGGTTTCCCTGTTCTCAGTACCTGCTTTCATATAGCATATCTGAACAACTGTGGTCAAGACCCCATAGTCCACAAGCCTAAAATAATAATTATCTGGCCTTCTACAGAGGATGTTTGTCTATATGCCTGTGATCCTTTAAAATGCTAAGGTGATAGTAGTTATCAAAAGTAAAATCTTTGTGTTCTTTATTCTTCTGAAAGATTTCAAGGTCAAATAATTTGACAGATATAAATTAAATGCATGTGCAAGGGTAGCACTTCACTCAAAAAAGCTACACTCTAGGCTTTTGTCAAAGCAATAACAAAAACTCTTTTATACTTTTTCCCCTGAAATGATTTTTTCCTCTCAGAACAAAGAAGATGAGCTCCAAATTGGCTTGATATCTACTTTCCCAGAAATAGAAATAGGTAGCCAGTTTTAAATAGAAAATGATTCTGACTCACCAGTATGCAGAATACTCTCCCAAGGATAGGAAGCACTAGCACAGGGCACACTTTATCATATCCTCCAAATAAACAAGAAATAATACT
Organism: Octodon degus; assembly: GCF_000260255.1. Classification (NCBI taxonomy): domain Eukaryota; kingdom Metazoa; phylum Chordata; class Mammalia; order Rodentia; family Octodontidae; genus Octodon; species Octodon degus. The sequence goes on along the minus strand of NW_004524667.1, from coordinate 265,828 downwards.
AGAGCAACTTTTGGTGACTTTTATACCACCAATTTGAAGAGAGACCTGGATTTGTAGCTCAGTAGTAGAGCACTTGCCCAGAATATGCAAGACCTTAAGTTCGATTCTGATGATAGAGGGGAGCGAGTGAGCGAGCGAGCGAGAGAGCGAGGGATACAGAAAGAGAACAATAACATTAATCTTTCTTGAAAGATTCTGCGAGCAGTAACCTTTATATTGAAAAACATTCATGGAATAAGGCCAGGTTTTAAATAATGTTAGAGGTATGTTGACCTAGCTGATTAAAAATGAGAACATTCATAATATAGCTTGGCTTTTCCTCTCTCCTTTCACGAGCCTTGTTGTACAACAGCCTGAGCTAAACATGCTGTGTCAATCTCATCTTTTACATTTCCTGGGTGTTTTCTTCTTAGATCATGCAACAACCCTGTCATTATTTTAAATATTTTTGCCTATAAATTGCAGACTACTTGATCTGATTTTAATAGGACCCATGTGTGAAATCCATTACTTTTTTTTTTAATGCATCATTCTGATTCTTTCTGCTCTTTAGTACAGCACAGCTTGGTAGCACTAGGTACGTCTTGTTGAAAGTATGTCCATAAATATGTCCCTTGCAGCACGGAACAGCTTGTTAAATTGGCAGTCCTCAGCAGTTTGCCTAGAAAAGTTTGCCTCACTTGCGATAGTCCAAATGTAGGGCAGAACACAGCGTAACTTTTTATCTAATTTTACCAATTGACATATTCTTCAAATTTTTAACTACCTCGTGCCTTTTTCTTACAGTGCCACCACTTGACTTTAAAAGTGGCTAAATGTTCTCACAGTTTCCAAGTATAGATAGGAAAATTGCCTTACTTATTGCTGGATATTAATTTGAGGAAAAAATACTGTAATTTAAAACAGAAAGTCAAAGTTACTATGTAAAAGGGTCCTGATAGGACCAGGTTACTGATTCTTATTTTTGAGTTGGGATTAGAACTATTTTCAACTTGTCAAGGGAAGCAGTTCCCAAATATAACTTTCATGTTTCATCAATAGAGTATAATGACAAATTCTTCTTAATGATATCTCATTATTAGTATTGATAAACTTTTATATTTTACTGGTGAATTTATATACTCTGACATCCATTCTGTTAGTTCCTGATAGACCTAGGAAATGGTCCAAGGACTTTTGACCCAAAGTTAATGTCACAGGGATGTGCCTTCAATTTCACAGGTGAGAGGAGAGCAGGTTCAATTACTCCCGATGTTTAGAGTATGTAGGCAGCCAATCGGGCCTCAAACCAGAGACTATCCTTGTCAATTTGTCACTGTGCTGTTCAGATTCATCAAGTTTTATCCTAAGGGAACAGCACAGCAGATGAAGCAAAACATATCTGAATATGTCCTGTGCATGGGGACCCAGACGTGAGGCAGTGCACAACACGAAGTGTGTATGTTTGGAGTCCCTTTCATGGTGCCCATACCCTCCAGATGGCCACAAGTACTTTAGTGTAAGTGGCCAGAGGAAGCTGAACACATTTTCTATTCTTATTTCCTATCTTTAAATTTTACCACCAAGTAGACCTATCTCTGAAGAATCTAAGAGCAAATGTTATTTTTAGGAGCAAATTTTGAAGATAGCCTTCTTGGAAATACTGAAATGTGAAGCCTATGTTTTATAAATGACACTCAACCTTTCTACCCTCTTTTTGGATATGGTTTCCTAGCTGCAGGTGAATAGTAAGTATCTTAAACTTATTTCAACCTCTTATTTTTATGTGTGTGCTGAGGTATGGGCCACACCTTTCTCTCAGGTTAAGAGATAATATTTCTCAAAACTAGGGAATCAAGTCGTATTTGCTTCAAAATCACCTTGGACAGTTGTTACAGATACACACTTCAGGGATTTGTTTTTATCTCCTCAATCAGAATCACAGTATTAGAGGATTCTAATACTTGTTCAAATTTGGGACCAAATCAAATGTCCTGTGTTCAATGTAGTTTTTGTGTGGAATGAATGCAAGGGAACAGAATAAAATGATTAAATAAAATGAAGAACATTTTTATTATTAAGCAGTGTCCTTCAGGCTTTATGTTGATTTAACCATGTTAAAAGTGTGACCAATGACATTCTAAATTGTGGAACTGTGATTATCAATCGAAAAAGAAAATTTCTCATTTGGTATCCTAAGCAATCTTTTTTTTTCTCATAATGGTGTCAAAAAAGCACATTTAAAAGAGTCATACTGGATTATTTACCTTTTAATAATTAAGAAAATTAGTTATTGCCAAAAGCTACTTCCTGGAATAGTAAAAAAGTGTTTACAGATGCTTTAAGAAGAAAATAGAATGTGGAACTAATTGTGTTGATCCAAGATAATTATGAAGTACAAATGACCATTACTTGTAACAAGTCCCCTGACAGTTAGGGTGTGACTCTGGGGATTAGGCTCAAATGAAATTTAAAGAAAAGTGACATATTTGTGTGACAATAATTAAACTAGAAAATCTGCCTTATCCCTGAGTTAGCGAAGTTCTTTGGTGATATTTTATTGAAATTATATAAGCTTTTAATTTTAATTAATAAAGTTTTATTCCATAAGCTCAGAAAAAGAAAATGTGTGTGTGTGTGTGTGTGTGTGTGTGTGTGTATGTGTTTGTGTGTTTTCGACTTCTTGGAATAAAAGATGAATGAATATTCAATTTTCTTATATTTCTGACTTCTTGATATAATACAAAAATGACATATTTGAGTATGAATTACAGCCATTTCTTTTCCATCTTAGATGGTTAGTGAGGTTCTGTGTCAGAATGGAAAGTGAAGCCCCAAAGAGACTTTTGGTTCTGCCAAATGTCCTAGCATAACTGAATAAAGCAGCCTTATGCACATCAAGTCACTGTTGGAGTATTTAGAAACTATATCCAGATTAAGTGGACCTTTCAGTCAATAGTAGTTTGGTCATGCTCTATTTAGCAAGGTGGAATTGAAAACACGGAAAAGGCCAGAAACTTCTAGTGGGAATCGCCACTAACAAAAAATATGGGAGGATCAAACATAATTTTGAACTTTCTATTAAACAATTGAACAGCAATATGTAGAAAAGAGTATCTTCCATATTGTAGGAAAATCAGGCTTCAATATCACATTGCTACTAACTTAAAGAAAAACTATAAATCAGCACATCAACCTGTAAACCACCACTTTAGTGGACTCACTAATGTTCAACTTGTAACACCTAACTGAACTTAACCAGAGTGGTGCTGGGTGTGGAAGACCCACCTGAGGGTTGTTGCCAAAAACATAAAAAAGAAAACTGGAGGGAAAGAACACATGTTGTTGATTCTCCTGGAGAAGCTTGTCATATTTACTTTCCTGGTATGAAATCAGATGTTATCATCAGAGGAGTTTGGGACCTCCCAGTCACTTATGACGGCTGAAGTTTTCTTTTGGAGGGAGCTGTGGTCCTTACCTTGAATATTGCCTCCTGGCTGTAGCACAGCTCCCTCAGCCTTGTAGTGCAGATTCTTCATCTTACTGGTATATACTGTCTAGCTTCTAACACTCACCTTTGGGTCTTTCTAGTACATACAGATCCTTGATTTAGACTTCCATTAGATACTGTTGTGGGTTGTAGGTCTTTAGCTGGACTCATACAGAAAATTTCTGTGGGATCCAGGCCCTCAGCTGGATTCTTTGGGTCTCTAGTGTGTGCAAAGATTTCCTGCACTCTTTTGCATTCAATTCTTTGATTGAATATTATAAAATAATCCTATAAATTTTGTATCCTGTGTCCATTTTTGTCTCTTATAAACCCTTAATGTCAACCATACAATAAACAGCATCTAGTAAATGTAAGATAAGATTATTTAACCTCAAATATTCTATTACCTACTTCAAATCAAGTAAATGAATAGATGAAAATCATTAATGACATATGTATTTTATTTAACACACTTTCCAAAATGTTACTTATAAATATATTCAGAATGAAAATTATTAACAAGATGTTTAACATTCATTTTGTTACATTAGATATTTATACCTCAGTTTGATTTGACCCCATTTCCTATGGTCAATAACCACAAGTAACAGTTTTTTATTGCCTGGTTATTGCATGTACTAGGTTGCAGTTGTCCTGACTCTGATGAACTTTCAGGGTCCTGGTGGCAGTGTAAGGTGTCTTTGCAGGAGAGTGGCTGCCTCACTCTACCTTTTTTTCTTTAGCGGCTGCTCATGCCTGCTCTGTTGAAGATGCTGTGCCGGAGGCCCAGTCACATTTTTGGCTCTTGCTGTTGTTTGGTAAATATAGCCATATGTCAAGGGTTCAGAGGTGACATGACAAACTCAAGTCTTATAGGCAGAGGAAAAACTGAGTAGCAGAATTTGGGGTTCAGTTTTTCACCTCAATCTGGAGTATGTCATGTCAGCAAGGTCTTATTGTCCTACAAACTTACCAGCTTTCTTGAGTAGTTTATTTTTCGATTTAAAATACAGAAAATTGTTAATCACACCTCCTAATTTAGGATACCATCTAACTGATCTGCATAGCTTTCCTTCTTGACCAACAGAATCAAATAAAGGTCATCTATCAGTCATCATCTACACGTATCTATCTATGCATCTGTCTTATCCATTATCTTCTTTGATTTTTGCTGCTCAGCTTCACACTGTCTTACCATTTTTCCCTCTTCCAAAAGCAGTCATTTCAATGTGCTTGATGATATCCTTGTTTTCCATGTTCTTGAAAAACACATGCTCATGTATTTTAATTTACACAATTATCATTATGCTAAATAGCTCATTATATTTTCTTTTTTATCATCCTGACCTATTGTTCTGAAGTCTTAGATGTGTAGCTGTATTGTCATTTAACTCTTTGTAATTGCTGCTGAATACTTAGTAGGTATCTACCATGCTTAACCTATATGCAAATGATGGGTACCCCAATTACATCCCATTTCCCAGCAGCACAAACAATATTGTGATCAAAATCATAGAGCATGTATCCTAGTAAATGAAATTATTTCTGAGAATTATATCCAGGAATAATATTAATGTGTCACAGAGAATATTCACTTTAGCTAAGGGCTTCCAGATTGTTTCTGGAGTGTCCATACCAGTCTATGTTTACATTAGCAGGAACACAGAGGTTTCTGCATCATCATCTACTTGCCAAAAGACTGTACTCAATAGCTTTCAAATGTTTTTTTTTATTCTCCTAGTATTAGAAACTTTATTTTTTAATTTTTTTCCATAATTTTATTGAGAAACAAATAGCAATGAGACAGTTTCAAACCAAATTGGTAGGACAGTTTCAATAATTAACACATTGCATCCATTCTTCCTAGTGGTTAATTGCTGTACAAGATGTGGACATGATATCCTATTTATAAACACCATTAGAACAAATCCCTCTATTCATTAAGAGAATGCAACTATATATCTATCCTAACCACTTTAAATACACAGATACAAAGTGGACATTCATCTGTATATCCTTTTTTTTTTTTGTTAAGTTCCATCATTTAAATGTTATAGGTGTGTAAACTCAGCAAAATATAGCCGTGACTCATCCACATGGCTGACACTGACAAAGGTTCTACAATCTGAGGTACAGGATCTCAGGATAAATCCTGAGGGGATTTCACTGGTGTTATCAGACCAAAAAGCTACAACTCTTGTTGCATAGGTCCTGCTTTACCTTGTTCTTAACCATCCAGTAGAAAAGTATGAAGATGAAATATAGGAAGTAAAGCCATGCTGTCACCATCCATCAGAAAGGTATAAAAACAAAGTAAAAGAAGTAAAGCCATGGTGTTATGTTGAGCTGTAGGGGACTCAGGTCAACAATTTCTGACATTGCCAGTGAAGCGGAAGACCCAATACTATTATGGACTACTCAAATGTTAATCAATCCAATGAATTTGTTGAAAATTTTAATGCTCCTGCGTCAGAGTGCGTAATGAAAGCATATAACTGGGAAGCATAGTAAGTGATACAGTCTAGTTTGCTAATTCCTTATAAAATACTTGATCACGTGTTGGTTTATTACATTACTAGAGGAAGTTATGTTATTCATATACTTTAGAAAGACAATAAATATGAAAGTAGAATATATGGGTAAAGTAAATACACACAGAATGTATGACAGCCAGTGGTTGCCTCTGTATCTTAATCTAGAAGGCATAGGCATACATTCTTTAATAGTTCCATGGGGCCTGTTCTTGGTCTGGGCCTAGTGTTTCCCCTAGCTTCTAGGTAAAACTCAAAAGCCAATAAAATGTCTAAAACTGGTGGTATTTTCATACATTCTCTAGGAATCTACTCCACATAATGCCATAACGAGGCAAGCTTGCTCATGAAGATTTTTACAGTATGAGTCAAGGAGAGAGAAGGATGCTGAAACCTGATGGGCTAGGGGAACTGACCTAAATGGTAAGCTGTTTCTAAACTGCCATTACTAAGAGTGGTCAGTATTAAATAAACAAACTCTCCAATCAGGAGAGTTCTTGATGAGAAAAGGGGAAGTTTTAACTATTAAAAGGGGCAGAACTGAACAACTGACCTTTAGGAAATCTTCAAACTTAGAAATCTGTAATAATTTTCAAAGTCAATTTAGGAAAGCAGACTATAGAATGCTGGAGTCATTTTTACATCGGATCCAGAATTGGAGAGTTTGTTTATTTAGTACTGCATATAATGGCATATGTGATATTTTCTTAGCGCCAATAGAAATCTAAAAGTCTCTCATGAAGAAAAGGCGCAGTACCTTAAACCAGTACTGCATATTAAGTGGAGAGTAGAATGGTGGTGACTCTTGCACATTGTCCTCACACTTTGATAAAGGCCTTTGAATTCTAATGAATAAACTATACAAAGATTGAGTGACTTCACAACTGGTATGGAATCAGAGTATATAATCAGCCCTCTATATCTACAGCTTCTACATTCTCAGATTCAGACAATCATGAAATGAAAATATTTAAGAAAAAAAATTGTTCATACTAAACATATTCTGTATAGACTCTTTCCCTTGTGCCAGTTTTTAAATAACAGAGGATAGCAATGCTGTGCTTAAATAGTAGTTACATAGGAATTGGCATTAGAATTAATAGAGAGATAATTGAAAGCATACAGAAGGACAAGACTGGGTAGTGTTGTGAATTTTATGTCATTTTACATAGGAGATTTGGGGGCCCACAAAGTTTTGTATTTGAGGGGATTATGGAATTCATTGCTAGGATACCAAGGGAAAATACATAATGTCCTCTGCATAGGTGGCTTTATGGATTTTCTGTGAAACAGACCAAGAGAATCCCTGAGTCATTGTAAATAAGCATCACTGTGTCCATGCTCTTCAAAATGTTCACTAACATTTTTTGTGGTAATGAATATGTGAATGCAGAAGCCAGACATTTTGATCTACATGCACACAAAGACAAAAATGCTTGGCTGTTATTCTGCAATATAAGAAATGTTGAATATGAGGTGAGAGAAGTGAGTCTAAGTAAGTAAATCAGAGGACACCTGCAATCAAAAAAATTACCAAATTTGTACTTATTCTTTTAGATATTTATTTATAATTAAGTTGTAAGATAATGTTAGAAATGATCTAATACAGTTCAAGGAGCCTTTGCTCCTTGCACAAAGGCAGAATGAGGTAATGTCATAGTTGTTACCAACATTGGAATCCATCTCCACACACTATCTTCTCTGGCTGGCAACTCATTTATGGAAGCAGCTGCAGAGTATTTTGTTCTCCTGATCACGTTTGTAAAAACCTTATTTCTGCAGGAAATCCTTATCCTTCCCACCTGGCTTAAAGTCAGTCTCAGTCTCAAAGCTGGAACAAGGTCTGGGATCATCAGGGCTTCAACACTGGTCATGCTCCTAAGAATCAGATGCCAGTGAGTCCTCAGTAGGGGATGCTGGGGACAAGTTCACTGTCAAGGGTGGATGAGGTTAAAGATAATATGAATCCAATCTACAGGGACAACAGATTATGTAGCAAGTAATAATTAGAGAAGCCACTACCACTGTGTAGATATGGAGAAAGAATACATGGGCCAGAGATGTGAGACATTTGCCAACCAGATTAAAAACAAAGGACCTAAAATACTAGATTGTGCCAAATGTGTGCACATTAAATGAAGATACTGAAGTGAGCACTGCTGCAAGTTCTACTCTCTAAGGCTGGGTGTGTGGAGCCAGTGGACCAAAGGTTGGGGAAATTGGGCTGGGGCCAGAAGCTCTTAATCTCCTGTGTTTGGGGCACATGTGGAAGTGCAGCACCTGCATCCAGGCAGAAATAGAGCCTTGGGAGGGGTGCTTGCCCTTGAGCTTCTCTCTGTTGTCTGAATATGAGGCAGGAAGCTTCTGTAGGTTTCACTGGAAAAATCAAAATGAAGTCCTGAGATAGATAGAAGAAATAAAGATTTGTAAAAAGACAATAAGGAAAATCATGATTTTAGAATTTTACTTTTAATAAAACTGCAGCTTCAGGACACCAAACAAGAAGAAATTCATAAGGGCCTGAAGACAGCCGATAAGCTGATCTCTGAGCCTGTACCTTTCACCTACCTGTACAGAGCGCTCCCCTGTGCCAATCTTCATCCCAGACAAGCACACAATATAGCACAGCATATTTTATATTTTAATTTCAAACACATGGAAATGGTTTGCTTTTTAACACTGTCCAATAATTAGATAAATCTGACAAATATGAGAATCCACATCCTAGATAATCCATTTTAGAGACACCCCGACATCTGCATGCATCTGCACATACGCAGCACAGGTGTACTCTTCCTCTCTTGAAGGTCTGTACTCTTTCTTTGAGCTATTAGTCTTTTTTTAAAAATTTATTTGTGTGTGTGTGTGTGTGTGTGTGTGTGTGTGTGTGTGTGGTCAGCTCAGCCCACCTGGGGGCAGGGCTGACTGGCATGTGGTGCTGGGGGATTGAACAGCGGTCCCTGTGCTTTGCTAAGCTTATTCTAAGTAGGTGCTTTAGACCACTGAGCCATCTCACCAGCCCCCGAGTTATTAGTCTTTCTTCTGTAATATAGCTATACTTTAAAAAAATTTTTTTTGGTTGAACTGGGAATTGAACTCAGGCCCTTGCACTGGCCAGGGAAATGCTTATTCCACTGAGCCATCTCCCCAGCCCAGCTATGCTTTTTACTGATGCACCATAAATTTTTTTTTCTATGATGAAAGTCAGCAAAGCTACCATTTACCCTGTGCATAGAGTGAATTGGGGTTTCCAATCTCTACCCTGGAGACTACTTTGGGCCCTGTCTGGTGCTCTTTCCCAGTGGCAAAGAGCAGTGTGATCTGATCTTCTTTCTGCCTTGTTTCCCAGGCTGTGGTGCTGACCTGGGGCTGTGCTCAAGGTGGGAGGTGGGTAGTTTTCCTTTGCTCCATTTCTTCACATCCCAAGCAATGAGGAAAATATAGACTTTCTGCTCTCAATAGTTGGCCGGACCTGTAATTATTCCTGCTTCTTCTGAGTCATTGCAAACAAGAAAATGAAAAGTGGCAAGCAAGTTGTTTCTGTTAGATTTGTGCTTCCAACATGTGTTAATAAAGGTTAGGGGAAGGAAGATGAAATAAGAAATATGAGACATTTTAGGCAAATGAATTCACAGAATAGTTTGGAATGCAGATTATAACTTACTCAGTGGATTTATGATTCTGTTTTAGCTCAATGTAGATGGAGAGGTGCACCTAGTAGGCAAGCTAGTTGGCTTAAAAGTGTTTAAAATCCTTTTCAAATTTTCATTGGGCAGTAAGATAAACAGGTCCACTCCTTGCTCCCCAGTGCCCTCCCTGCCTTACTTCCTTTAATATTTGAGCTCCGTGTGGAATGCAAAGCAGCGCGGGCACCTCAGTTCATTTAGTCCAGGGAGAGCTCCTCATTGTTCTGAGGTCATCAGATTTCTAACATTTGTAAAACGTAGTCTCTGAAATGATAACAGAAGGACATTGTTTCTCTTGTTCTTACTCTTAAAAATGTTTAGCCTTTTAGGCTTCTGATGTAGTTTCCCAACTATATAATAAATAATGTCTATTTTTAACATTTTTAGTCTAAAACGAAATGAGAAGCAAAAGGCAGGATCCATTAATTTATAATTAAACTGGTTGGGAAAAGGGAAGCACAAGCTAGCAGATTGGTCCATGGTGACTGATATGCTCACTGCCACAGAACCACCACTGCAGCATGATTTATGGTTTTTCCTAATGTTTCTCACTCTCATTACAGCAGAGAAGGTCACCCACAGAATCTGGAAATAAACGATGGAGCTTAACTTTAGGTGGCTGCCTTTTTCTCCTTCCTTTCACTTCCATTTCAGTATTTACAGCTTACTGATCTTAAATTTGACACTCAGCAGACATAAACTGTATTCCTGAGAGGATTAAAGGATTATTCAACTCACTAGCTTAATCAGATTAATCGGAGATTTTGAACAAGATATTTAATGCCATTCACAAGAAGTGTGATCATCGCCTGCTAGTTGAATTGGCTTGAGCATATGCACATGCACACATATGCATGAACACATGTACACAGCAGTACACTTTTTGCACATTCTATTATTTATAATAAGAATCATACTCATATAATTATCATGTATTAGCTTCCAAATTTTGCCTTACATAAGGACAGAGTGAAAGAAAAGGGTATTGCCTATATGTTGCCTAATGCTACTAGATTTTAATTTCTTTGTTCACCATAAGTTATTTGAATTTACTTTTAAGCCATCATTTTGTTGGAAAACCACCCTTAAAGAATCTCTGAAACTTTTTATGATTGCATTATTATTTCCATTTTTATACTGCAATGAGATAAACCTTGAAATTGAACATTACTAATTGAAATTATAGTGCAATAAGAAAGAAGCTGAAAAATAGATTGTTAATTATTATTTCAATTAGTGCTTTTCTGTTCCCATTAGGAGCTTTAATTCTAATCTATATTTATTTTAATAAGCTCCTTTTTGCCACAGAAAGAAGAGATAGCAAAGACCTTTTGTACTGCAGACATATTAAACCAGGATTGGGACCAACTGGCCCATTGTATGAACTCTTATTTTAGAGCAGCCTGAGTTAAGCAGATTTTGTTGGATTTACTTTTATTTGGGTCTTATGCTATTTGGAAGATGAACATTGTAATACTGGAAATATTTTCAAAGATATCAAGAAGCAAAATTAAAGTGTATGTCCTATTTGTCCACTCCATTAATCGGAATCATTTAATCCAAGAACTGGTGGGCCCTGGCTACAGACTTTAGATCTAGCTCCTTATCAGCCTTGAAATTCAACACAGAATAGAATTTGATTTTTTTGCTTTCCAGTTAAAACTGATTTATTTCCAGCAGTTAGACATTCATTATAAAATCATCATTGATTTGTTTCTAATACTCATTAATGTTTGGTAATGATGGTCTTTAACATGTAATACCAACCTTTAATATTTAAACTTTATAATGCTTTATATTTTCCAAAGCCCTTTTACTAATTTGATCCTTAAAGTAGACAAGGGATGTGTAGGGAATCCAAAATGTATTTTATAGATGAAGAAATAAGCAAAGACGTGCTTTACCCGAATTTAATTAGTGGGATTATGACAAATATGCAGGCACTTAACTTTGAATGTAATATCATGCTGTTTCTTTTCCTGTTGCATTTAGTATTGTTTTCTCAGTAATTCTTAATATTTGTAGTTTTTCAGAGAGCTGGCTATAGTCATCTCACATAAGGACATATGGAATGGTGTATATGTCAGGGAGAGAGGGGCTGAGGATACAGCATGACAGATTAATATGTATGTTCTACAGCAGCAAAATAAAATAAACAATAGTTACAACATAGGGAAAAGTGAAAGCCAAAACATCCAATAAGAATGAACAATGATTGTGGTAGGTTTCCTGGGCTTTTGAACTTTCATGGCTGCTCTAGAACCGGAAGTTAATAATGGATGAAATAATAGCCTTTGGAGCAATATAGATGCAAGCTAACTTTCATAGGGTATATTTGCCAAAAGCATTATCTATATTATCATATCAAATTAACCATTGTGACAGGCTCTTTATCACAGACCTAACTGTTCACAAGATAAAAATGAAACACTAAGAATTCCAGAAACATGCACAAGGTCATCAAGTGGTCTAAACTGGAGGTCTGTGTTCTTCATCACTATACCCACTTCTCTGTCATACAGTATGAGTGTGATACTGTGGCTCCTTTACAAAATATGATTCCTACACTAAAATCGAATAATCTTAACATTTGTATTGCATGTGCATTTTCAGCGTTATCTTTTAATAGAAGTAGTGGCATTTGTTCTGGCTTAACTTTATTTTTGTCATACTTTATGGGCTTAGTACATGTCAGATGTATGTGAGATGTTTTCCCATTCATCAAAATTAGTTCTCATTTGGGAGATGGGCCTTGTTGTTTATTGTAAAACAGAGATTTTGAGATCCAGAAAAGGTCAGCGACCCGCCCAAGTACACACCTAAGTTAAAAAGGCTGTAATTCAACTCATACTGACTCTATGTCTGCTCTCTGTATCTTGATGCCTCAGTCATAGTCATAGTTATTGCATGAGGTTCAGACCCTTGTTCCCCAGTAGTGACAAAGCTAGAACCAGAAGTAAGATGCTCAGCATTTTGGACTTGAAGGATTATCTTTCATATATCATATAGGAAGCTTTCATATATCTTAGCTCACTTCATAAACACTAAGTAATCAAAACCAGTTTCCCTTTCTTCTCCCTGGGATTTAGTAATCTTTTTCATTTTATGCTCACATTTTTTTATTTTTAATCACACATATATCTGACTATCTTCTATCTTTTTTGAAAGAATGAACTATAGTTGGTGATTTGGTTTACAATCTGTGGCCCTGTAATTTTGCTCTAATAGAGCAAAGCAATGTGATGTTGCAAAGGTCAGGACCATCTGTTTTATTAGGTAGTGTTAATCCCAAACTGATTCCTCGCTGTGCTGGGGAGAAACATGATGTACAGAGGGGAGAATGCTGATATTTTTAAAAAATCTATGTACTTAGGTAAAAGCCATTCTAAGCCAATATTCAGGGACCTGGAGTTGTTTAAGGTAGGCATATCTATTTTTTCTTATTTATGTCTTTAAATATCATTTGCAAAATACCTCAAGGACAATGAGCAGACAAGTCTATTAAATTCAGTAGCTCCCTCTTAACCATGTGAGAAACTTCCCAAGATCCCTGAATTCATGGATAGTATCCCTATAAATATAGTGCACTATGTGTTTTCATCTACATGTATATTTACGATAAAGTTTAATTTATAAATTAGGTGCAGTAAGAATTAACAATAACAATAATAAAGTAATTATAATAATCTACTACAGTAAAAATTTATACTTTGGGCCACTATTTAGCACAATGAGGGATATTTGGACACAAGTGGTGGGATACCATGACAATTAATCTGATGGCAATGACAGTGAATGAGCAACAAATGGGCAGGTAGCTCATGCAGCATAGTTACACTGGGTAAAGGGGTGATTCACATCCTACTGGAGCAGTATGAGATTTCATCATACCACTAAGATCAGTGCAGAATTTAAAATTTATGAGTTGTATATTTCTTGAATTTTCCATTTAATGTTTCAGACTTTGTTTGATTGTGCATCCCTGAAATTGCAGAAAGAGAAACCTAGATAAGGAAGAACTACTGTAAGTACATCTTCTACTCACACCCACACTTTTACACAGTATTACCCACACACATGCCCCAATGCCCCAAAGTTTAAAATAAAATGAAAAAAGAAAAGAATAGTGGGTGTAAAGGTGCAAGTTCATCATAAAGGTCTTCTCTGAAGACACATTTGTGGTGGGATCAAACCACATTGGATTTCTTCCTCTATAAATATTCAACAGTGGCTTCCATTCTGTTAAGAATGGTTGCTTGATTTCATAGAAAATGCAAGCAAAACAGTACCATCCTGGAAGTTCACGAGCTAAATCATGTTCATGTATATTTTTTAAAAATTAAATCTGCTGAAAACATTCTATAGCTTCCAGTCAAATATCCATTGTAAAGGTCCTGAATATTGAAACAAGATGTAAATTAACTTTTGGGACTATGTTTTAGAAAGAAGCTTGAACTTGATTGCTTTGTGAGAGGAGGTATGTATAAAGACAAGTTTGTTCTCATGCTTGTATGTATGTTTGTAGCAGGATTTATTCCAGTTATTTTTTTTTTCACAAGTGCTCTGTTGTGACTTATCTTGCAATCACAACAAAGGATGGTATTCTGGAAAAATCAGCCTTCAGAATGGCAAGTGAGAGATTGTGGGTTGAATGTATCATAGCTAGAGAAATCCTAGGCCATTTTAATCTAAACCTGAAAGGATTCTGTGACTGCTAGCTATGTTCACATTCACTCAGATTTAGGGTCTGAGTAAAGATATTGGGCTTAGCTAACTGCAACTACTGGGTTATGTGGCAGTTATTCTAAACAAATGACCTAAACAGTGGAGATTTCAAGGTTACGAGTCCCTGGACATCTTTCCCCAGTTTCTGAGGACTCACATGTAGGGCCTTTTCCATACAAAAATGGTGTCTGGGTGTGTGAAAGAGAGAGAGGTATGGAGAGAAGGGAAACCTCTAGGCCAGTGATGGTCCACCTTTTAGAGAACAAGCACCCACATTGTAACCTCAAGTCATCTTATGTATTGAAAAGTGCCAACACTGTAATTCTACCTGAATACTAAGTTTTTTTGTTTTTTTGGTTTTTTTTTTTAGAAAAAACACAACTCATGCCCTTGGCTCAAGTAATGCCAGAGAGGGCTCCGCATGTCTGCTATGGCACCATGTTATAGATTCATCATTGCTGGGTCTAGGCTGAAATGTCTTGGTAAGTTTGGAGATAGAGCTGTGGATGTGGAGGAGGTGGAGGTGGGTTTCCCTGTGATTCTGCTTTTGATTATCTGGAAATGTCCTATATTTTATCACAGGTGAAGTGTTTAATTATACACATACACATTTAGGTTTAAAATGTGTGTATATTTTCAACTATAAATGATACCTAAACCCCCCAAAAGTTGAGGGTCATTTTCTTCACAATTAGTCTAATATTTTGGCAGGATTTATTTCTTTTCAAGCATTACAGTTCTTCTCTGGATTCTTTTTAGCGCCTATCCATATTCCTGAAGTGAACAGCAGTGGTGGTTTGGGATAGTCCCTGCCTCCTCCCCAGTGCGCCAGTCTGTCTGCTTTGAGCAGCTCCTGCCCAACCCGCACTTTTCCCTCACATCTCTTCCCCAGCACAGAGTTCACTAACAGGATTGTTTTCAGAGTTCCACTGTACCAGGGGCTTTCCTTTTCTTCTTACAGTCACCAGTATCTAAATCTCTCTCTAGAACCTTATGCTTTGATGCACAGGTGGCCTGTCTCCTGGGATCATTTCAGAAAATCAACACAGAATGTAGTAATATCTGGCATGAGCTGAAATCTTTAAATGGAAATGAATGAGGCTAATACAATGGAAGCCAAACCCCAATACCAAAACTGTGATAAAATAGCCTTATTTCTAAGCAATGAGGCTTTTCTCATCTCTTACAAAATCAACATATTAATGATGCATTTGCAAACAAACTTGTTTTTACCTAGCACTGACATTCACGCAGGCAAGGCGGGGGCGGGGGTTAGAAAAAAGACAAGCAAGGCCAGGGGACAGCTTTGCTGCACAGTCTTGGTTTTCCAGCCTCAGCTGATGGAATCATTGTTTATTTTTTTAATTTTCCGAGGTAGGATGATGACAGCTGAAGAAGACTGTATTTGCTGAGGAGCGGCATGAGGGTAGAGAGGAGCAGGGCTCCTGAGGGAGACCTAATGGTTCCTCTCCTTCCTGCACGGAGATAAAGACTTATAATAAGCGTGTATGTTCACCATCTGGCTCTGCGCATGTGGTCCTTATGGAGGAGAGAGCAGCACAATCTGTAAATGATCAGGAGCCATGGCGCTCTCTCCAGAGAATCCTCGATGCAATCAAGGTGACAGATGGCATGGCCACTGCTGTGGCCTCATGGAGAAGATCAAAATCACCTTCAATAAACTCTGACTGAAATGGGCATGAGCACCTCAAAAAAGTCAGTTTGTCAGTCAAACTGCGACAGGGAACTGCACTGGGGAAACACGGCGGCCAGCTCTCTGTGTTCAATCGTTTCCGTCTGACTGGGCCTGAACTATGATCTTTCTCAAATTGTCCTTTCTGTTTAGCTGAAGCAGGCCAGCAAATTGCCATTTTCATTGCTTTATTGAGGAAAATTGAAAACACGATGTCCTCAATTCCGGGGACGCACAGCTGGCAGGTGCCAGGACACCCAAGTGCAGAGAGGGACCCCATGTCTGCAGCTCAAGTGTACCCAACTTTAGGCAGATTTTTGGATATGAAAACAAAATGCAAGTGTATACCCAATAGCAGTTATGTGAAGGATATTTGACGTCCAATAAATGTTTGTAGAATAAATGAGTGGTTGAAAAAACAAAAGGGAAGACAAGAGGGACAAAAGAAACAAGTCACGGAGGGAGGAATTGAACTCTAGTGTTGTTAATACTATGCATTTTTACAACAGGCCACTGCCACCACAGAAGTGGTACCTGTTTCCTTTTCTGCATGTGTTTCTTGCATACAAGTTTCTGTGGACTTGAAGCCTTGGACAGAAGGCTATGAAATACAGACCTATTACTGTGCCTAAGTAAATCATATGAAATTTGCAGGACTCTGCAAGTTTAAGAAAGTTTCCATTTTTTTCCCCAAATGAAAAATTTTCAAAACTTGTAATTGCTTATAAATCTAGGCAGAAGTGAGTAAAAGCTACCCACAATGGGAGAAAAATGTATTACCTTCTTTTCTTAGGTAAGGACAGTGATTTTGGGTTAAAGAAGACAGATTTTAATGAAAGAAACCTCTCCCCCAGTGTCTCTCCTCCCTCCTTGGCAGAGTTCCACTGTTGTTCTTTCTGTTGCACTCCAGGAGCTAGAGATTGAAAGCAAAAGTTGACTGTCCTAAGCTTGTGCCCCTTACCCTAGTCTCTGTTCTCTAATCCTGGTATCTTATATTAAAACACTGTGAGGAGACTTTAAGATTTCAACTACCTATGGATTTTCCGATTGGAAACTGTAAGCTTCTGATTTTGGTTATTTGCTTAATTTAAAATCCAAATCTGTGCCTGCTTGTACTCACCATCCTTGTTGTAAATTATTTATTCAACAGTTGAGAAATATTTTATTGTTGGGTCCTAGATTCTCATAAAGTCTTCACTCTTTTAGGTGTAATTTGAATGCTCATGTTCTAGTGCAGAGATTTATAAATGTCAATAAAGCGATCTCATCCCTCATCTGTGTACACAAAACAAGAGAAACCATGCAAAAGGGCTTGCATTTTGAGTGCCAGATGTGGGCAGCTTTTGCTACAACGCTGTCTATTCACAGATCATTCAGGTGATGCACACTCACTTCATTCATGTCACAGTGTAGTGTCACCTCCTAGGAAGAGTAAACCATAATTGTTCGGAAGATAAGTGCTGAATACCTATTATGTGCAGGCTTTGTAGAGTTGAGAAGTTAACTCTTCATGAAGGAAAAGTAGGTATAAAAAGTATTTTTATAGGCACTCGGCTCTGCCTGGTTTTTCTCCCCTGAAGCTGACTGTCTGGGAGACAGGCATGGCGTCCCTAGCAATACTCAGTTCTTATGCTACATACATCGGGGTCCAGGGTGGGCTAATGGAAGCATGCTGCTGTCACACTGTGTGCGGCTTGTGTTGGCCTTGGGCTCTCTGGAATAAGCTCTGTAATACATGTTTTCATCAAAGCTGCCACCAGGAGGGGTGGTAGGACGGATCATGTCTCTTTCATCACCATTTCTTGTCTTCAGACTTTAGTTGCTGCAAGGACTGAGGCTTCTGAAAGACAATAGGTCCATTCCCTTCCTGAAGAGATTGCAAAAAGGAAAAAAAAAAGAAGAGATTGCATGGGGAGTTACAGTATGTCCAGATGATAAAGGTGGCCTGCACTGGCACATACATGTTCTGACATATATGTCTAGCCTGAAGTTAGCAATCAGATCTTTGTCTAAATTCAGATAATTACTATATTCTAGTTCTATGTGGTATGAATGGTTGCCTGATCTATTCAAGCTTTGTAATCATATATCATTGATCACTTGTATTTTTTGTTGTTGTTTTAAAATAACAAATTGTTTAAGGAAAGTTTCTTGAGATAATTTTAAAATTCAGTCTGTCAGCAGAGCTTTTTCTTTAAAACGCTGCAAGTGCATTTTACATTTGATCTATCTATCTATCTATCTATCTATCTATCTATCTATCTAATCTACTCATCATATGTCCATCCACAGCAGAGAGTGATAGGAAGAGGATAAAAAGATAGCCCATCTGGTAGAGAAATTCACAAAGGAGCAGGAACAAGAGGATGGCTTCAGTTTTAATAAAGACAGTGTATCCAATAATTAAATAATTTTTAATTATGGAGATTTTTTTTAGAAAAATAGATACAATACTGAAGAAGAGGTTATACAGTAATTTAAACAAATACATAAAGGTATGAATAATATGTGGTCAACACTTCTAGTGTGCTGAGGAGTGCCTTGATCCTTTGCTATGTGTTAGACATGCCTATTTGGTTAGCCCTTGCTTGTTCAAATTTACTAATGCACTTATTTCAGAATATTTGTTATTACCTAATTACATTGTATTAAGGAATATGCATCTGAAATGATGTGGCCTTGTAAAGGAAAAGGTAAAGCAAAAGTAGAAAGTGGCATAGTGAATTCATAGTTTATATTGTACATCACAAATTTGGTTTTCGTCTTGTAAAAAATAATAAATTAAAACAAGAAAATGCAAAAGTGAATCATCTTCTATACACATTATTGTTTCCATTTTGATTGTTCAAATTATTTTGGAGCATTAGGTTGCAAAATGCAGTTTGAGTTACATGTACAGGGAGTCTGTTTTATGATATGAGACAAGGTGGTGGATGCTTGTAGTCTGTCTTCTCTTGGTGGCTGAGATGGAAGGACTACAAGTTCCAGCCCTGCCTGAGTGATTCAGTGAGATCCTACCTTGGAATAAAAGATAAAAAGGACTGAGGATGTCATTCACTGTGTCATTGTGAAGGCCTGCCATTCACTTCCTAGTATCACCAGCACCATTTGAAAAAAAGAAAATTCAACAAAACAAGACTATGAACACAGAGGATTTTTGTAAGATAGAATAGTGAAGTTAAATAATAATCAATTTTTTGTCATAGAATAAAATAACCTAAAGGATCAAAAGGTTACATTTACATATGCACATTCTTTCCTTCTATCCTCCGTTCATAACATCAAAGACAGCTTTATTTCTTTGGCTGCTTTTTTTTTTAACAAAAAGATGAGCGAACAAGGAACCAAGAAAATGAGGATGAGAACTAAGTTTGGCCAAGGACAGAAACTAAGAACAAAGATCTCCACTTGTGATCTGGGCTGTAAAATTGGACAAAGTTCAGTATTCTAAATTTGGCTGTCTAATGTTTGTGAGCTGGTCCCTCTCTGCCTATTGAGACAGCAGGAAGCGGATGGAAAGAGCATGGGCTTCAGAAACACCTCCACCTAGGCTGGAGTCCTCATTGCAGCTCTCACTTGCAATGCACTAATCTCTGGGAGCTTCTGTTGTCTAATTTTAAAAGTGCTGATAATAAGAGCTTCCCTCCAAGGTCTTTATGAGACTCTAAGGAGATTATACTGGCAAATCACTTACTGCAGTGCTTGGTATGCGGCATAATATAGTGAAGGATTATCTTCAAAGTAAGTGGCTACATCAAGTTCTTTAGAGCTGCAATGTTCTCTGATTTGAAGGCTGGTTATTTAGCATTCAGTTTTTGGTGTAGCAACTAAGTTTTCTGACAGCCCAACACAAGACTCACCATCATCACATATGTAGCAATCATGGCACGGTAGAACATGGAACAGGTCGTGTCTTAGGCATAACTATCAGTTTGGGTTAGTTTTGTGCCTAACGTGGAAGGAGGACACCTCAAAACTGCTCAACCACTTGGTTGCCTAAGCCACAGTTTAATTATCCACAATGACTAAATGACCTATTTTTTTTCCTAAGGCTGCTATAAAATCAGAGATGGAAACTAGTACTAAATCACAGCACCATGGCTCACTGTCATATATTTTCTTGATTTCTATCCAAGCTTATTTTAAATATCCTTAGGGATGGGCTTTCATCACTTTTCTTGGAAGGTTTTCCTTGTATAATAATTTTACTGTCAGAAAGTTTTCTCTTCATTCAGGGTAAATTTTCTTTCCTCCTTTATACTCTTCTAGTTATCCTGCCCTAAACCTGATTAAATAATTTTTCCTGCCTGCTCAGTATTTCTCCTGTCAGATTTTCACAGTCAATTATTAGTCTCCCCTCGGCCATTACTTAGCAACGCCAGACACAATCTTCATCTTTAATCATTTCTCGTAACTCACTCCTCCATCACCAATCATTATTCTTCCTTCTCTGAATTAATCTATCTGCTCTTTTGAAGGTAACCTCAGAATCTTAGGTATATCTTCCTTTGGAAATAAAACACATAATATATTTATTTATTTTACATTTTCTTTGAAATCATACATTCCTATTTTGAAAACAAAGAAAAAATTAAGCTGATATTTTAATACAGTGAATAATTGCCTTTATTTTTGCTTTTTTTCCATTTCTCATTTTCAAAGCATTTTAAGTATAAATACTTCATACTGTTGAGTTTTGTACTAGGTCTTGTGCTAAATCCTTCAAGTGCGTTTCCCACGTTGCACCATAGCAGTGCTGTGAGCTAGCTCTATAACCTTCAGTTCACAGATGAGGAAACCAAGATTTGGAGAAGTTAATTAAGTTATCTAACATCTGGCTGCAGAGCTCACTTTTTCTTTTTTTTTCTTTTTAGTAGTGGGGATTGAACTCAGGACCATGAGCTTGCCAGGCAGGCGGTTACACTGCTGGGCTAGCTCCCCAGCCCCAGGGATCACTCTTAACTATTATATTACACTGCCTGTGCTTTTTTTTTTTTTTTTTGCTATGTCTATGTCATTGTAATTATTTTAATGGCAATATATTGAATGAAAAGTCACTCGGTAACCATTCTCTGTTGTTGGGTCTTTAGAGTGCTTCCAATTTTTCACATTATTATCAGCTTCAGAAGGAACATATTTAAGCAACACATCTCCTACATTAGAGGATTGTTCTATTTTTCCTATATATTTCTAAAATTATTAAATCAAGAAATCATTAAAATAAATATTGATGGATTTATTTAATTTTAAACTGAGTTCCAATTGGCATACTATACCACTAAATAAGATTAAAAGACAAATAATGAAATAAGAAAATTATTTGCATAAAATTTGACACACAATTCATCAAAATTCATCGATATTGTTTTCAATATGCCACAAATAATATAAATGAGTAGAGAGACATTTGTAGGTAGAAATCACCCAGAGGCTTGTTCATTCTCCTGTTTGCTTCTGGTCTTAAATGACTTGGAGGCTGGTCCAGCTGGGCTGATTGATCAGAGTGACCACATGTGGTTTGGGTGCCTCTCAGCCTGGCAGGTGGATTGTGAGAAGGAAAGCCCTCTCAGAGGAGCAAGTGTTCCCAAGGAAACAGGTGGGAGTTCCACGGTCTCTACAGCCTGGCTTCCAGCATCACTTTGTGATATTTTTGCCAAAGCTGGCACAACTCTGCACAGTTTCAAGGGAAAGAGAGGCTGATCCCACTTTTGATGAGAGTAGTATGAAAGAATTTGAAGTCTTTTTACAACCTTCCATGTTCCATGAGAACCCTTCAATAAAAATATGAGACCTTGTTTTGTATGTATGCAGAACTACTGTTGTCTTACCCCAATAGAAATATTTTATACTTGCTCTAAAATTAGGAGCTTCCAAGTCTACAAACTTCAGAGAGAGATTTCACAGTCCTATGAGTCCAAGTTCATTTCTTAAGATGCTGAAATTTAATAACTTCTACCCTGATTATTGCCTTTCCTAATGGTATGGCACTAGTATATTCCCTTTTTGTCTATTGAAATATATATATATATATATATATATATATATATATATATGTATTAGGACAGGGTCTCACCACACAGATTGGACTCATAGTGATTCTACTATTTTCAGCCTCCCAAGAGCTGGGATTACAGGTGCACCACCACACCCAGTCTCAATCCCCAACTCGGCATGCCCCAGGGGTGGGGCCGGCAGGGCATACCAGGGATAGAACCCGCTGTTGCGTCTGCCTAAGCAGCCGCTTTAATCCACTGATATTTGGCCAGCCCTTGATTATATTATTAAAACTACTCTAATGATAATATTTTTTTTCTGAAAAAGTAGTTGCTGGAATTTAGTCTTCTTTGATTTCTGTTTTTCTCTGTATTTTCTTTTTGTAATCTTAGATAAACATTTATTAATGTCATTAGCACATCCCAACTTTAAAAGCCAAAATCAATTTCTTTTTCTTTCTTATTTTTCTCTTTTCATTTTTTTTCTTAGTTTGTTCTCTTTGTTAAAAAAATTCATTTCACATTACACACCTTCTGTCTGATTGTGTTCCCTGATTCCTGGACAAGTTTTGAGCAGTGGGTTTTGACATAATTCCTTTTACTTATTAAAATCAGGGACATACTTTGGAGGTGATGGCTAGGTTGACCTTTCTCATAGCCTTCTTATACCTGTAAAAAGTCAGGAAGAAGCTGTGCAATACTGAAAAAAGAGTCTATTCTTTCTTTCACGGAGCTGTTTATCAAGGAGTAATCTATCATTTTCCTCAAATCACTTCATTACAGTTCTTTCCAGTGTTATTTTGGAAGGAATAGTGAAATTGTAATTCAATACTAGCATCTGTTCAATTATTTGGAATTTATAATATGTGATTTATAAGAATTTTCTTCCATAATATACTGTGTATAAATCTATACAGCTGTAATCATCATTTATTAATCTTTTTTATTTGCTTTTTCAGTAAAAATTTATTAAATACCTTTTTAATTCACCAAGAGTTATGTCTCCTATTTATATGTCTCCCTAGACCTCATCCACTGCTAGGTAGGACTTTTGGGAGGTGACTGCACGATGAGTGTGTGAGGCTGGACCATGGGTGTGTGATTCTGGATCCTTCCATTGATTGGTGTAAAACAGTTCTAGTTGAGGATGACGGAATTACCCACCCTGGGTGTGGATGGCACCAACCAGAATGTTTATATCCTAGATGGGATAGAAAGGGAAAGAAGAAAGGGTTCTCACTGTTTCCTGCTTGCCAGGCCTCTGTTAAGCAACCCTGACTGGGACTGACTGCAGACTGGAACTGCTATAAACTGAACACAAATTAACTTTTCTCTTTTAACTTATGTGTGTCAACTTTTTTATCCCAGCCATGAAAAAAAGTAAGTATGACACCAAGCACTGCACTTAAACTGTGTATTATGTAGATAAACAAAGTAACTTTTGTTGAGCTATTTTATGTAAATACAAAATAAAACTATTTATAGAAAGTAGTTTTGATGTTCCTTTAATATACTCTGGATCCTACACTTACTGCCCTATTAATGAGAAGGACATAATTGCATCAAAGTAACAGAGATGCAGGAAATGCATTGGAAGAGATTTATTGTGGGGAACTAGGTTATATAATTATGGGCTCTGGTAGGCAAGTCTAAAAATCTGTGAGGCATGAAATTGTTCAAGAATGGCAGGCTGAACCTCTTGTTTATAGGCTATAGATACTGTTATAAGTGGAAATTCCTTTCTTCCCCCTTAGGGAAGCCTAAGTGTGCTTTTTAAAAATTTCAAGTGGTTAAATCAGGCCCACCTGAATTTTCTAGGTTACTTTCTCTTCTGAGAGTAAACAGATAAGGAAATTAATTACATTTATAAAACATCCTCACAACAATCAATTAGTGTTTGAATTTTTTGGTGATGCAACCTTTTCAGGTTGACATTTAAATTATTTCATTCCGTTTCAACTTGGCAGCCAGGCACATCTCCTAAAATCAAACTTATTCTCTAATCATACCTTGTCTCCATAACATCAAAGTCATATGTCTGCCTAATACGATATACTTTTATACACTACTAAAGTTCCACTAACCTTTTACTCAGAAGTTCTGAAGTACTGAGTGATGTTTACCATCTTTGTTTGACATCCTATAACTTAAAAGCTGTGATATAAAGTTAAGTGTATTACTATATCTTATCATAAGGGTTGGCCAAATAGCTCAGTGGATTAAAGCGCCTACTTAGGCAGACACAGAGGCTGGGAGTTTGCTCCCCAGGCCAGCCATGCCAGCCCCACCCCCAGGGCACACTGAGAAGGCAGTTGAGACTGGGCATGGTGGCATGCCTGTAATCCCAGCTCTTGGGAGGCTGTAAACAGGAGGATCACTGAGTCCAATCTGCACAGTGAGACCCTGGAGATCCTGTAGACCCTGTCCTAAAATACAAAAAAAAATAATAATAATCTTATGATAGATGACAAGAGAGTAAAAGAGAAGAAAATACAAACTTCTGGTCCATATATTTACAGCCATACTCATAACAAAATAAGGAAGAACTATAACTAGTATAGTTCTTGGTTTTGCATTGATAATATTTTTATAACTAGCACTTTCTTTTGCTACCTGTTTAAAATTCCCATCATTCTTAGCAAGTGCCTCAGCTGATTATGGCTCTGTACCTCCATTTCTGAAGATTCTGGACTTTTTTTTTTAAATTGTTCTCTGAATTGAGTTGTGTACTTTTCCATAGAATTTAGTGACAAGGTATGGTAGTACTAAGACATGCCTTCTAGGGAATTTCTATGTTCCAGACTTACTTTTCTTTATTTCCACTGTATAGTAGCAATACAATTTCTTCAGGTCTACTGACCCCAACTTGTACAAGTACATCTCATTTTTTTTCCTGTTCATAGAAAGATGTGACGAATCCAGAGTGATCAGATTGCAATCTAAGTTTTCAGTTTATTAGCCTCATTGTCTTCTGTTTCAAGAATTCCTTACGCTCCAGCATTTTCTGATCACTAGATATGACCACAGTGTTTTTTGAGTACTGAAGTCAGGCTGGTTGATTAGAATTTCGTCTCAGCTCCTGCTGTCCTGAGGGTATTTTGCTTGTACTGTATCAAGGCCTGTGATATGTCCTGAATTTACCTTAAAATGAGGAATGGGGGCCACATCCCCTCTCAGTCCATTGCATATGCAAAGGCAGGAATGTAGATGACTTCCAATGTTGAGCTACACAGGCTGTGTTCTTGAGTTCCTCGTATTTTAATTTGGAGAGATAGATATCTTAGGATGACAAGAACGTTGAAAAATATATACACATAGCTAAATCAAATGCAGGAACCAGATTTCTGCCAGGTGAAAATATTTTGAAGCTTTTCAAAATACATATTTAGGGTGGCCATTTAGTTCTTTGCAAACTAGTGACCTTCACTGCCAATAGCTGCTTGCCTTCTCTTGCTAATTGGAGGGACCAGCCTCTGACACCAGAATTGAGGCTCCACACTCATTTCTGTTGAGTGTGGAAGACCCTAACGGTGCTTAAGCAGAGTTCTCAGGAGCAGGATGTGACTTACTGTTAACTACTGTGTCATCTTCTAACGTGATTTTATCTTACTGCTGCTGTGGCCCTAAGTATTGTTACTTTCAAGGGATTAGGAGTAGTGCATGCATGTGAGTGCGTGCGTGTGTGCAAGTGTGTGTATATGTGCATGTGGCTAAAATTAAGTCATGTTATCAGCCACATGTGATCTCATATGAAATAGTGTTTTGAAATAGGAACACTATTATATGCTCTCATGTCCAGAATTTCATTTAATAATGGAAGGAAAATGTGTGGTTATTTAAAAATATATGTTGATACAAAATTTCATAAGAGGATTTGTTGTTGGACAAAACAGGAGTTTTCCTCAACTACTGCACACCAGTTTCTGTGGAGTCAAGTGTTCTGTACCTATTTTTGATCTGAAGACTATGTAAATCATTTGTTAGTTAAATTCGTGAAAAATTTATTTGGAGGAAAAAGTATGCATTTATAAGTGTCCTGTGGAATCAGTTATTTTTATTGTATTAATGTAATCATTTTTGAGTGTTCAATGTCTTCATTGCAATATGGAATTCATTAAAACATCCATGTCCATAATTACTATTTAAAAAAGAAAAAAAAAGACATCTGACAACCAGAATCTGAAACAGTGGTTATAGGAAATAAAAATTATACTGGTATGTGATTAAGAGTTATAGCAATTATTTTACTCTTTCTATCCTTTGCTGCCAAGATCCATCAGTCCTAAGCATATGATAAAAAACATAGTATTATACACTGAATAGTGATTTAGATGCACACAGCCTCCTAGCCTTGCATGGCATTTCAGCCCAGATGACAGTGTACCTGATTGCTCACAAGACCATTTCACATATCTTTTTAAGCTAGCTGCCTATGAATGGTGGGGAACACTTAAGATCAATGAACTCCGCAGGCATAGGATCTTGGCTCTACTCCTTTTGCTGCAAAGTGAATTCCTTGGTTATAAGCAATACTAGATCAGATGTCATGACAGAAGATTAAACTCTTTTGAGGGTTCACCAGTGTTAATTTGGCAATTATAAAATATTTATCTCATGTTAGTTAAAAACAAGAAGAATGATTTGCTTTTTTTTTCTTACAATGACACAGTTGAATCCTATTATAATTCAAGGAAAGAAAAAATAGCATGTATGGAAAGGTACAATACACTTCTTTTTCCCTCTTTTTTAGCCACATACTTTATATTTTCCCTTATACTTTTTCTTTTTTTCTCATTAACTTTATTAAAATCAATAATTATATAGCATAGCAAAATTTATAAACAAATATTGAAATATGAAAGATAAGATGTAGACAGAGTGAATTTTAGAAAAATATTTCTGAAATGAATACATAGCATGAGATTAATAATAGATTGCATATTGTAAATAAATTATTATTATTCTTATTTTGGCGAAACCAGGGATTGAACCCAGGCCCTTGCACTTGCCAGGGGAGCACTTATTCCACTGAACCATCTCTACAGCCCCTGTAAATAAATTATTTATCAACTTAAATGAATAGAACAATAAAAATTGTCCAAAATAAAAATAAAGGAGGAATTTACAGATCAGTCATATCATTGTTCACTCTGTTCCAAAATCAAGAAACTTATATTCATATAATTAGAATTCTCAAAGTAGAAGGGGGTAGGCAATAAATATTTAAAGATTTAAAATTTCTGAATTTAGTTGAAATTACAGCACATTTCCAAAAAAATGAACCTTTTTGTATAAGAAGGTAGGAGCACATTATGTTATTTTGATGTGTCTGACAGTATGATATAAAATGATTTATTATATTAAACGGTTATATTTCATGCTGAGAAATGACTAACCTGGTGCAGACCTGGTGCAGACAAAACTCTATCCACATATTTTCACTGCAAAATTTGGATTATTTGATTTATTTAATTTGTAATTATGTTTCACTCAGAGGTATACACTAAAAGAATTGTTTTAAAATAAATTGGAATTTAATTTTAAAATATTTCCCTTCAACTTTTTTCATAATATTTGTTTTTAAAAACCAGAAATTGTATTCTAAGTGCTAAGAATATAAATTTCTAGGACTCTTCTCATGAGCTTGATATGAGTAGTACATTTACTAAAATGCTTTCTCCTCTCCCAGGCCACATAAAGATCACTTGCTTCCAATCTATTTGCTTTACATGTTGCATCAATAATACATCTGAAACAAATTAGGAGTTTTTCCATTTAAATAGCACAGTCGTATTTACAATAAATGCCATTTCATCACCTTCTTGTATTACTGAAATGTTTTAATATCAATACTTAAAAATTTGTAAATATCCAAAGTATATAGTCTGACTAAAAAAATACATAAATTACTATGTACAAGGGTATGTACTAAAGATATAGGATTCAAAAACGATTTTAGGAATTTAAAATTTTAAATGAAATTAAAAGTATTAACTTTGGTAATACATTGCCAAAATTTTTAATGGTTTCTTTCATATATAAACTTGAATGATTATTAATTGTTTTCATCCATTTGTGATATAGATGGGAAAGCTGAACTATACTGTTTTTGTCTTAAGTTAATAATGTGTTATAGATTGAAAAATGGAGAGATGATAGAACAGAAATTGGTCATTTCATAAAAAGCGTTAAAAGTAAAATCTATGGTAATCTCAATATCCAAGACTAAATATTTTCTCTAATTTTTCTTTAAACTGTAGGCATAAATTATGTTTCATTCTCACATATTCATTGAAAGTACAGCTGTATTTCTTGTCTAACGTAAGTCATCTTATGAATATTCTCATCCTTGCACTTATTTGCCATGTCATGAGTGTGTTCTCAGGTTGAATTTTTTTTTTCTTTTCTTT
The DNA here is from genome assembly GCF_000260255.1 of Octodon degus. NCBI lineage: Eukaryota > Metazoa > Chordata > Mammalia > Rodentia > Octodontidae > Octodon > Octodon degus. Next base: position 237,321 of record NW_004524667.1, on the reverse strand, counting down.
TGAGGTACCGGGGATTGAACTCAGCACCCTGCACTTTCAAGGCAAGCGCTTATTCTACTGAGCTATCTCCCGAGGTCCCCTCAGGTTGAATATTTTGAAAACATAAATATGACAGCTATAACATATTCCTTTTCAAGGATACTTAATTTTTTAGAGCATTCCTCTTTCATTAACACATATGACTATTTCTTCCAAAAATATACTCACTGTTCCAAATTTTATTGTAAACACTCCACTTTACCTTTAAAAATATTTTAATGCCTTTGTTCTCCCTCTAAGTATAATGGCTTGGTTTACATCATTTTGAAATTAATATAAGTGAAATGATACATTTATATTATTTTGTGTTATATTTTATTAGTTTCTTCTACTCTTTCAGTTTTTTGAAATCATCAATGGTTCTTCATATAATTATTTTGTGCTTTTTCTTTTTGATATATTCTTTAACAGTGAATTTATATGCACATTGTATTATACATGTTGGGTTCTTTCCTCCCTTCCAGTTTGTGACTATTATAAATAGTGCTGCTGCACATCTATCTTTATAATATACATGTCTCTGGGTATATGCACATTTGAGTATTTTGCATGGTTATGAAACTAGGCTATGTTAAATTTTATGGGAGTCCATGGAGTTGGACTGGACAGCCACACGAGGCACGAGGTCCAGAAGACCAAGCCAGTATTGAGTTCAATTGCAGCTAATGAGCTTTAGTTGTCCACAAGAGGCCCTCTAATCAATTAACTAGTTAGGCTGTACCTGGTTGATTGGATGATTGACTTTTGTCACTTAAGTTGTTCTTTTTTTTTTTTGTTCTCATGTCTATTTTTCTATAGATCACAAGTTTGGTTGGAATTCTTAGTATATGTTCTGGCTCATGAAAGTGCCTGATTTGAATCTTTTTTTTTTTTTTTTTCACTTTTGCTTATGTCAGCTTAGATAACATAATTAATCCAAGAAATTTTCTCTTTAAAGAATGAAACTACCACCTCATCAATGAATAGATTTTTTTTTTTGGCAGAACCAGGGATTGAACTCAGGCCCTTGAGCTTGCCAGGCAAGCGCTTATTCTACTGAGCTGTCTCCCCGGCCCTTGAATAGATGTATCTTTAGCTTGGTCAGTAGTTTCAAATTTTTCATCAGTGTGGTTATACCAATTCTCACTTTTATATTCTAGGTAATGTTGGATATTGTTGACTGTTTTCATTTCTTCCTGTGTGTATGTGACATCAATCTACTACATACTATATATCCCTTTTCTGAAATGCTTGGGACCAGCAGTGTTTTGGATTTTGATCCATGTGTAAACATATAAACATTTTTTTTCCCTGTACATTTATCCTGAACGTAATTTTATGCAATACTTCGAGTGTATCTACATGTTGGCTACACTGTGAGGTCAGGCATGGAATATTGCACTGTGGCATCATGTTAATCCTCAAGAAGTTTTAGAGTTCACAGAACTTTGAATGTTTGTATTAGTGATAGGTGGCATATGCTTCTCATGATTTTAGTTACGGTCACATGTATCCAAGCATACCATGGTTTGTTTTTTGTGTTTTCTTATATAGCTTAGCATTTGATGAGAGTCTACAGGGTCTGTAGGATCTCGCTACATAGATCGGACTTGTAGTGATTCTCCTATGTTCAGCCTCCCAAAGAGCTGGGATTACAGGTGCATGCCACCATGCCCAGTCTCAATTGCCATCTCAGTACACCCTAAGGGTGGGACCGGCGTGGCATGCTGGGGATTGAACTGCTTGATGGGATCCTTAAATCTGAGATGAGAGGCTTCTTAATTTGGGAAAATTCTTAGCTCCCATCTCTTCAGCCTTTATTTTGTGGCAGTTTCTGTCATTTAGGAACTCTAGTCATATCGATGTCATCCTCTCCTCTGTGTACTTTTTTATATTAATTTTATTGAGAAAGAAATAGCATCAATAGAGACAGTTTCAAAACAGGTTAGTAGGACAGTTACAATAATTAATACATTGCATATTGTTGCCTTTATTCATAGTACAAGATGCAGATATATCTTGTCTAAACACTATTAGTACATATCTTTCTTCTCATTGAACTAAGAGAAAGTAGCTGTATATCCATCCTAATATATATATATATA
>NW_004524667.1:232522-234456 GCF_000260255.1 Octodon degus | reverse complement strand
TACTTTCTCTTATCTGTAAAATTGCTTTTCATAGTTTCTTACAGTTTTTAAAATCTTTTATTCTTGAATATTACATAGATACCTAGTAGATAATAAATAATTTTATGTTTATTTTATTTTATTTCATTTCTTAAATCTGATTATTTTTATGTTCAAATATTACTTTGTACCCCTTTCCAGGACAGTTAAGGCCACAAAGCGAGCAAGCACTATGAAGCACAACACCTTCTATACCTGTTCTGGGTGGTATCTCCCTGCCACCGGGGGCTTGCTTGGCTGGATTATGATTTGTAAAGTAGTAACTCGTTTCCACCTCTCTTGGAGTTGAGTGGGTGGTGGCTGTCCTTGTGGCTATGGTTGGGGCTGGGGTGCTTTTCCAAGGGTGGCTTTCTTGCTCACTTCGTCTGCCTTGACAGTGTGCTGGAAAAAGCCAGCACTCAGGGAGCACTAGCAAGTGAGTCTGGGCTGGAAAATCCCTCCGAGATGAATGACAGCTGCAGCCAGAGCTCCTCAGAGAGTGAAGAGCTTCTGTTGGCATAGGCTTTCCACAGATGGACAAGGAATTAGCCTACTACAGCCCTTTGTATAAGATTAATAGGCCTTTAGTTTATGACGTATACATCCCACAAAGTTGCCATTAATCATATACTACTTACTTTGCTTTTGTCTATATGTACAAAATCATGTTTTGTACATGTGTGTTTTGTGTTTTGCCCTCAGTTGTCTTTCATTTTCACTGGACCTATATATGAGTGTGGACTGAGGCATAGATCTAATAAGTGCCAATTCATGTAGGTTCTAGAGGTCAAGACCCATTAAACTAGCAAAAATTTCATAATGGGTATCCTTAATTTCCCTATAAAATGTATGTGCTTTCTTTTCCTTGTGTTTATGGAAGAGGGTCACTTTCTTTTGATGGATCATGTATCCCTGTGCTCACCTCTGGTTGGTGTGCAGAGAGGTTATTCATAAGCACATTCACTGACTATAATAGGTTTTCTTGGTAGTTTGTCATGGAGTTGTATATGTGCAGGACTCAACTTTCCCTGGGAAAAACTTCTTACTATATAAAGTTGTATTATAATCCTGTTATATTTTCCTTGGTAAGTAGAAAAGGAAAGAAAAGATAAAAAAGAAATTGATTTTAGCTGTCTTAACATTTGACACTTGAAATGTTAAAAACAGCAAGTTAATATATGTAGAGGAGCTCTCAACTTTAAATCAATAGCTTAAATAAATATAAGACTAAATAGACTGAGTCTTTTAAAATTCTTGCTTCAAACATGGAAACTTTCTGAAACTTATCCTTCTTGGATATTTTTTCCATGTGCTTTATATAACTTTCTATGCTATCTTTTTGCAGAATATACTAAAGAAAAATGCAGGAAATATGCTGGAAAATACACTGTAAGCTAGCCTAACTAGAATACAGGTTTATGGAAGTTGAAATCCTCTAGAGACAAGTTAAGGTTATGATTAAAGTTTTTATAAACTTCAAAAGATCATGCAAAAATTTGCTATGAAATTCAGGACTTGATTAACTAAATAGTAATTATCCTGAACTAAAAATGTGTACTACAGGGCCTATGAGCTAGTTCAGCAGACTAAAGCACCTACTTCGGCAAGTTCAGGCAAGTGCAGGGACCGTGGTTCGATCTCCCATCACCACATGCCATGCCGTCCATGCCCCTGGTTGGGCTGATCCGACCCCAAAAAACGATGTATACTAATTTATCATTTATTTCCTCTCTCAAAAGGTAAAAATTGCTTAAGCATAGTAGAAAAGATTTGAAGAACACAGTTGTGTAAAACTTCAAAAATGCAAATAGAAAATGGGGTATTTCCCTAAGCATAAATTTTAATAGCAGATTGAGTTATGAGTAAAATTTTAAATTAAATAAAAATGAAGTGTAGCCCTAAGGAAAACATTGAAA
>NW_004524667.1:215449-231117 GCF_000260255.1 Octodon degus | reverse complement strand
CCCCTTCTCAGTGTAGCAGCCAATGCTCACCTTCCGTGTCTAAGAGCATTTGCAGGCATCATCTAAATTAGTACACTTATCTTCAGAACTTTTACTGGGCCAATAAATCTAATGCAGCTACATGTAGGGACTCTATGACTATTGGAAGCTGGGCCTAAGCAAGATACTCTTACTATTTTATGTATGTACAGTAAATTGTTGGGCCTTATCTTCTCTCTATTTGTCCATCTTGAATCCCCTGAACACTAACCTTTAAAACCACCCAGTATACAAAATATGATCAACTTTACCCACTTATTTCAAATTTGATAAGCTGCACTGTGCAATTACAATTTTTTCTATCTTAAGTTTTTTACAGTTTTCTTTTACAATCTGTTATTTTAATATCCCAGTTATTTCCTTAAGAGTATTTCTTGAAACGCTTTTGTCATCCATGATCTTGCTTTTTTTCTGTGATCTATATGCACCTGTGATGTTTGGAGAACGTTAATCAAATTTCCTCTAAAATTTTTATCCTTTTACAAGAAAATCAATTAGAAATATAATCCTCTTAATCATTAGAACAAATGATTCCTTTGGCTTTTACAGCATCTCCACAAAATAGGTCATCTTTCTTTGTCTGTTTATGTTCTGTGTTCGTGTGTGTATGCTCGCATGTGGCTTAAAACTGCAGAATGTATTGTTTCACTGTGCTATGAGCTAGAAGTTTGTTTTTATGTTAATTTCATTGAGAAACAAGTAGCAATGAGACAGTTTCAAAACAGGTTAGTAGGACAGTTATAATAATTAATACATTGCATATTGGCTTTATAGTAGTTATTCATAGTACAAGAGGTAGGCCTGATATCTTGTCTAAATACTATTAGTTCAAAACTTTCTTCTCTTGAACTAAGTTAAAGTAGCTTTATATGACCTAGAAGTTTGAAATCAGGGTGTCAGCAAGTCAGGTAATTCGTTCTCTGACAGCTCTGGGAAGTGGGAATCCTTCTGTTCTTCTTCTCAACTTCTGGAAGTTTTCTATCAATTTTCAATGTTCCCTGGCTTGTACATGAACCACGCCAATCCTCTGTCTATTCAAATGTTCTTATTAAAAAAGAAAACAGTCAGATTAGATAATCTTTAAGCTTGTTGATTTCATTTTAACTTACTTCTCTAAAGGTAGCAGCCAATTAAGGTGATAGTGTATGTCAGAGTGCTAAAGACTTCAGGATAATCTGGAAACAAAAGCTCCATAGGTACAATGCTCAAGTTAATAATAAACTAGAGACCACATCAATTGGAGCCTAAAATATATTAGACTGTTTTGTATTCTATTTTGAGGATGTATGATTTTTAAGATATCAAAAGGAATCTTTCTGGAATGTAGCTCTGGATCACTGTAAGATAATTATTCCTAAGATATGAAATTTGCCTGCTTTACCGTATAGAAGGATTTCAAAGGCAATAATGAAATGCAGTTTAATAAAAATACAAATTAAAATATGAATATATGCCATACTATAACTTTTATAAATATATAGTTTGTATTTTCTTTCAGTCTGGCACCAAACACCAATCACTGACTATTCCTCAGTACTGTGATCACTATTTTCAGTGGGATGGCCAACAAGTTTTCCAAGTTTTAATAGATCAAACTCATTGCTTTCCCAGCATTAGTTCAAAACTAATTAAAAATCATCTATGATGTTACCCATTTCTAGTGACAACTGCTATTTTCAAATCTACATGTGCCTTTCTGAGGATTGTGCTCTCCAATGTTGCTGAAAATATGCATTCCTTTTTTCCTGAATGTTTCACTTGGAGCCAAGGCATCTTGTACAAAATTAGCAAAATACCACAAGTCAGGTGACTTTACCTTTTCTGCAGTTATCAAAAATGAAATTATCTCTCAGATATAATAAGTAAAATAATATGCTTTCTCTCTATGTAGCTGCTGACAAACTTATACTGTTGTATCTCTACAGAACTCAGAAGTATAGCACAGTCCTATAATCCTGGATGGTCACCCTCTGTTCCTCATCCATGTACCCTCTCTTTGGGAACGTGTGTCACAGGAGTGTCATTGTGGGACCTTGGACCTGAAAATTCACCCACTACAAGCACAGCATTGTGGCACTTCTCACAGCTGCTGGGAAGCAAGAATTTCTTTGTCATTAGTATGGAAATGATAGAGTTTACTTCTGGAGTTTCCAATAGATGAGATAGAATAGTCTAAACTCCTTTACTGGTTGTGCTAGAATATTTCACCTCTCACATACAACCTTAAAGTTACAAACTGGTGGAACTTTCACTGGCTAGCAGGTAATATTCTAATGCAAATCTTCTGAACTGAGATTGGTTATTCAATTAATTGAATTAGGACTTTCTAATCTAGCTAGATTATCAAACAGATTAAGATTTTCTAATCTAGCTGGATTATCAAACAGAGTTTATTGTATCTTGAAGAATGTGGAGGCATTTTAAAATGGTTACCTTCTAATTCCTTCAAAAAGAATTGCTCTGCTTTGATACAGGAGTAGAGTATATGGTGGTCTAAAATCCAGAACTGTGTTGATAAATTCATCTTGATTTGACATTTTAACATGTCCTTTTATATTGAGTATCTGAGGTACTGCCTGTTACTTGTTTGTATATGCATTTTTTGATGTCTTTATTGGTATTTTAATGGGAAGTTGAGCAGAAACATTTTAGGCTTGGTTTCATTTTAACCTGACTGCCCATAAATAACATCATTACCTTTTATTTGCAGGATTCTACCGAAGAACAGAATAGTAATATAATAAATGCAATGCACAATTTGAAAAGAAGAGCTATATACGTTTGTATTTAAGAGGGAAAAGATATCACAAAATAAAAGAAAAATGCTGTATAAATAATAGAGTTTGCTTTCTTTATTCCTTCTCATTAAAGAGGGAAGAAAAATATAAAGAAGAAGGGATTCTTCAAGGGGATTGTATTAGATGCATATTTGTGATACATCATTTTGAAAGTATGTTTAGACATAAACTTAATTTCCACTGAAACTATGTGTCTAATTTAGGTAGAAACTGTGAATGCCTTGTTTGGGGCAATATTTTTTCAATGGATTAGGATACTTTGTACACACATGATACAAATACCCTTGTTTTCTTAGAAGAAGAGACTTTTAATAGAAATAATTGCACAAAATAATACATATATTATTAATAGAAATATATGTAGCTAGTGAATATTACTGTTTATACATTTTTACTTTATTAAATTTTAAAATATTTCATTTACGTATAGATTTGTTCACCACTTTTTGCTCTTTTAAATCTGATTTCCCTTCTAGTTTTCAGTTTGAGAAAAGTAAACTTCCTAAAGATTTTCTTATAAAAACCCTTCTTCCAATGAAAAGTTAAGGGGAAAATAGGAAGCAATGTATTGGCTGTTTTTTTCTTACCTTTTCTCACCTTGGCACCACAGCCTTTACCTGTTTGCTTTATGTCTGTATTGCTTATATATTTCTTATATTTTTGGACAGTTTCTATCTATGATGACCCTTTTATACATTTTTTCATATAATTAAAATATCTTTTTAGGGCTGGCCATATAGCTCAACAGACTAAAACACCTACTTAGGCAAACACAGGGACCTGGGTTTGATCCCCAGTGTGCCCTGCCAGCTCTGGCCCCCTCAGCATGCAGAGGTGATTGAGACTAGGTGTGGTGGGAAGCCGCTATAATCTTAGTAGTTGGAGACTGAACACAGGAGGGTCACTACCAGTCTGATATGTGTAGTGAGACCTTGTAGACCCTGTACTAAATGCATTATAAATAAATAAATATAAAAATATCTTTTTGTTTCTCTGTATGCTTTATGGAACAAATCTGTATGTGGTCCTTCTTTAGACCAAACAAAATTAAAGTTTGAAGTAGTACCTCTCTGTATAGTTTACTGTTATCTCCCCTAGATTGAAAAGATACTGTTTTGAAATGATAGTGCAGTAATTCTCTTTATTTCTCCTGCTAATATACTACACTGATTGATAAATTTAATAATAGAAGTTGAACTACGGATCATGTCTTTTATTTTATTTATTTATTTATTTTTGGCAGAGCCAGGGATTGAACTCAGGCCCTTGCTCTTGCCAGGGAAGTGCTTATTCTACTGAGCCATCTCCCCAGTGCCATGTCTTTTATTTTAGAAACAATGGAGAATTGTAATGGTCAAAGGTTTCTATATCAAATGAAATGAAAATTGTGTTATCTGTATAGCGATGGCCATAATGATATCTGCTTAAAGAATTTCCTGTATATATCAATACTTGGTTATAATTTTTTAATTTTATTTTTTATTCATTTTAATGAGAAAAAAGATAAAAGCAAAGAAATAGTTTCAAAACAGGCTAGTAGGATAGTTACAATAATTAATACACTCCATATTATTATCCTCATAGCAGTTATTCAGAGGACAAGATGCAGACGTGATATCTTGTCTAAACAGTATTAGTATCAACTTTTCTTCTCAATGAACGGAGAAAGTAGCTGTATATTTTTCCATATATATATATATATATATATATATATATATGGATTTTTTCACAACAAAATGATTCTTCATTTATACTTTTGCAAAGTTAGTAATACATAACACTAGGTTAATAGCTGATCTTATCCAGACAGGATGTGTACCTCAGGACTGAGGTAGCTTGTTTGCTTTAGGCACTGAGGTCTAGTCCCACCTACACAATTTGGATCAATTTCCTAGCTTCATGGCTCCCAACATATCCCCCTTTTTTGTTTTGTTTTCTCAGAGATGGGTGTTCCATTTTAGTTAAAGAAGCTGTATTTGGAGAAGTATTTAAAGGACCTTTGCATATTTGAAGCCAGTCCAAAGATTGTAGGTACTTGAATTTAGCAAAACAACCCAATATAGTCCAATAGTCCATAAAAGTAGTGAGTTATCAGCACAATTGGCAATTGTCAGAAGCTATTTACAGCTCAGCATATTAATATAGTTCTACTTTTATACCTCATAATCATACTTTTCTGCTGGATGGTTAAGACCAAGTTAGAGCAAGACCTGTTTAACTACAAATGTAACTTTTGTATCTGACAGGGTCAATCGAATACCCTCAAGATTTACCCTGGAACCACATAGAGCACCTTGCAGATCTTTTGTCAGTGTCAGCTGTGTGGGTGAGTCACAGCCACTGCTTGACCAATTTGCTCTCTGTGAAAGCCTGAGAGAATTTTTTCATTCTAGGTGACTCTCCTTAGGTACAGTCTACACTGTGGATCACTTTCCTCTGTGGCCCCATAATCTCCCTGATCAGAAAATTGTGGACACCATTTAATTACAGGATGTCACAGCAGAGGTTCTCTTATGCCCTGAGTCCTCACTGACCTTGGTTATACTTTAAGAGCTTCATATACATTTGCTAATATGACTGCCTGAAAGAACAGCTCTAAAAATATCTGGAGTTCAGAGATCTAAAATAATTCCCCTAAAAGAGCAAATGTACATTTTTGGTGCTCTCTAATTGTCATAGTATGTAAAATTGTTCTCTTAATAGTTGCCTTGAACTGAGTTGGTTAAAAATTGTCAGTACAATTAACATGAAAATATGCATAGTGAATGAATCTTCCATAAACAAAAACTAGAATTTCCATTTCACCTAGTTATTCCTATTCTAGGTAACTTCATGTAAAAGTAAGACACATTATATTACAGTTGCCCATGCATACCCATATTTATAGCAGCACAATTCGTAATAGCTAAATCTTGAAAGGAGCCTGTACGTCCATCAACAGAAAATGAATCAAGAACATGGGGGTTTATACCCAATAGACCCAATAGAGCATTGTTTTTCCATAAAATGAATTCTTTGTAGACAAATGAAAGCACCTGAGACCATAATGTTAACTGAAATGTATCACACAAATCTGAGAAGCTCTAAATATAAATAATAAAATGCAGATAATAGGAGGTAGTGAGAGAGCTTTTTTTCTTCCAAGAAGTGTAAGGTAATTAAGCGATGGAGGCTGGATGGTCAGGGGATGAATAAAGAACTGAGATTTGTTACTTGCATGTGTATGTGCCAAGTCTCCACAGGAATGGAATCATTATTCACTGGGATACGTACTCAAGACAAATAAACACTAAAAACCTATCAGTACTTTGCCCAAATTATGTGTGTTTAAAATTATTTAGATTTCATTTCTACCATTCTAGTTTTTAAAATTTTCTTATACACTAGAAAATAAAAAAATTGTCTAAATTATACAGTGTCTTTGGAGGAAAGAGATTAATTTGTCTTTTTATATTGAGAATGCAGGGCACATTTCTAAGAAACATCACAGAAATGTGTACCTCTTACATTTCACCCCCATTAGTAACAGGGGTAACACTAGTATAATACAACAACCAGAATATTGACACCTGGGCAGTCAGTGTGCAGGACAGTTCCACTATTATAAGATCCCTTAGGGTGCCCATCTGTAGCCGTATCCATTTTCCTCCCATTCTTTTCTCAACCGCGCCATCGTAATCTATCACTGACTTCTGTAATTTTGTTCACGGAAACACCTTTACATTGTGCTGGGTTTAAATCAAATAAGAGACCGAGAGAATAGATTAAAATTTAGAGAGCCATTTATGAGCGGCGCCGCGACTGATTACACGCCCTCCACGCAGGGAGGCGCTAACCAGCAGGGAAGCAAGTTTTGGCTGGTCTTTGAAAGAGAAAAACCACATTCTGGTCTGTAGAAAGGATAGGGGCGGGGAGGCGGGTCTGTGAAGTTCTGAGAGAGGAAGAACTTAATCTTATGGGACTTGACAGAACAAACAGTCCTGACCGCAGGATTTGGATGTTTGGATGTCATTTATGGAAAGCAATCAAGGTCAGGGTAATCTTATGGCCTTAGTAATTTTTTTTTTGCAATCCTAGAACATTTTTAACTGTTGAATTAGATTAGGGAGGGGAGGGAGATGGTTACTCAGTTACTCCTTACTAACGAGCCTTAAATAGAGGGTGAGAATACATTCTTTAGAGTAGATAACAGGAACCATAAGGGAACCTAATAGTTTTCCATACAGCACAAAATTCAGTTAACCCATTACACCATGGATTCTTATAGGAACGTGAATATTACTCACAAGGAGAAAGGAATGAACTACTAATGCACATATCCACTTAGAGAAACCTATAGAAAATTGTATTAAACAGAAAAAGCCAATTTCAGCTGAAGAATGTGTCATTTCATTTATGTAATATTCTTGAATAGAGAAATGAATGATATTCACTTGCTAGAATATCCAAGTATAAACTACTGTTATCTCCTAGTTGTCTGCTTATTATTTTAATAAAAAATAGAAATTACTAAGTTCTTCTCTAGGGCTGGCCAGATAGCTCAGTGGATCCAAGTGCCAGTTTAGGCAGGCTCAGAGACTGGGGTTTAGTCCCTGATGCATCATGCTGGCCCCACCCCTGGGGCGGGTGACTGAGACTGGGTGTGGTGTAATCTCAGCACTTGGGAGGCTGAAAACAGCAGAATCACTACAAATCTGATCTGTGTAGTGAGACCCTGTAGACTCTGTACTAAATAAATAAATAAATAAATAAATAAATAAATAAATAAATATTTTCTCTAGATTGGCTGTGGCATTTTATAATGCAGTCAACTATTTTTTTTTAATCACATTCCCCATCTGCTCCAGTATTTGTTCTTGTCATTATTTCTTTCTTTCTTTGTATTTATTTTTTTTAATCTTTTTTTCTTTTTTTCTTTTTTCTTTTTTTTTGGTACCAGGAATAAAGCTCAGGAACCACAGTTGCTGTTGTAGCTCAAAAATCAGATGACAACGAGGCAAGTCCAAAAGTTAAAAGAAGCGCTTTATTTTAGCTGGTACCCAGCGGCAACACAAAGTGCCCAAGTGCGCGCCGAGCATTGACCAGGGTCAGTATTTAAGCTTGAAAACAGGGAGCGGGTGGAGAGGAAGAAGTGGCAGCGCATTAGTTCATGGGGAACAGATAGCATAAGACTTGAGTCACAGGGGTGAGGAATGGGGAGGAATAGTTCATTGAGATAAGGTTTGGGGAACAGATATCATAAGACTTGAGTCACAGGGGTGGGGGTGAGGAATGGGGAGGAATAGTTCATTGAGATAAGGTTTGGGGAACAGATATCATAAGACTTGAGTCACAGGGGTGAGGAATTGGGAGGGGTCGGCACATACAGAACAGGAAATCGGCGAGGTTAGAAGGGTAACAAAGTGGGGTCAATTTTGACAGGGTACAACAGTTGCCAGGTGGGTACTCTGCTGCTGAGCTATATCCCTGGCTTTGTTGTCATTATTTCTTGTGTTCTTCTAGTGGGTGGGTAGTGATGGCTTGTTATGGTTTGAATTTTGCACTGGCTTAGTACACAGTGATGTTAAATGCTTCTAATGTGCTAGTTTTGCATATATACCTTCTTTCATGAAATACCTTTTCAAGTTTTCTTCTATTTGAAATTTGATATTTTACTATTGCAACTGAGCAGTTCTTTATCCTAAATATTACAATTTTGTTGCATGTGACTTGGAAATGTTTTCACTCATCCATTGCTTATTTCATTTTCCTGTACAATGTTGTACAACAGACAAAGGTTTTTATTTTTGATGAAATCTTAATCTATTGTTATGTACTTTTATGGATCATGCTTTGATGTTAAACTAATTTTAAACTTCAAAGATTCTTTATAATTATTTTGTGAAACATTTTACACCCTGAATTATATATTCAATTTCACTACTTGTTTGAATCAATGTTTGAAAGAAGTGAGACTTTGGTTTAGGTTGTTCTGTTGTTAATTTTTACTTTACATTACATAGAAACTGAAAGTAGGGCTGGGGAGATAACTCAGGGTTCTAAGTGTCTACCTGGCAAGTGCAAGGACCTGGGTTAGACCTTTGGTACCACATCCTGTGCTGGCCACTGAAATCGGGCATGGTGTCACATGCCTTTAATCCCAGAGCGGGGGAGTCTGAGAGAGGAGGATCATGACAAGTCTGAGCAGCGTAGTAAGGACTTGCACCAAATAAATAAATAAATATTTTTTTAAAAAAAGAAACTCAAAATACAAATAAAAAGCAAAATAAAAGATAGGATCTTTCTCAAAGGGAAATGGGATCTAAAGACAAAGTGCCAGGGGAGAGAGGACAAGGAAAGGAGATGAGGAAAAGAGTAAAAAGTGTGTGCACATGGATCAAGTCACATGAGAAACATAAATGTGTATTGCAAATATACCCAAAAAATACAGGAAGAGATTGGAGATAGATGCAGGGGATGGAAAATGATGAAAAAGAAATAACATGCATTATGTACATGTGTCAATTCTTAACAAGAAATGTAAATATTGTGTACTCTGAACATATACTAATGAAAGAAAGCTTTCTTCTTTTGAATTGCTTCTATACCTTTGTCAAAAACCAGTTCAGCCTGGTTGTGAGGGTCTACTTTTATTTCCTTTGATACATGTATGTTTTCTTCTACCAACATAATGTATTCTTAATTGCTCTAGTTATATAATGTCTTAAAACTAGGTGGAATGATTTGTCCCACTTTATTCTTTTTTGACATTGTCTCAGCTCTTCAAAATCCTTTGTTTTCTCATACAAATTTCAGAATAATGTTTTCTGTATCTATTGCATTGAAACCAGACAGCAACATAGAGTAAATTAACATCTTCATTGTGGTGGATCCTCAAATTCATTGTGTCTACATTATTTACATCTTTATATAAGAAATTTTTCTTTTACCTATGTTGTATAATTTCCAGTTTTGAAGTTCTATTTTTTGGTCATTTGGTACCTAATTATCTTACTTTTATGAATAATTATAGATAATACTACATTTTGAATTTTAGCATATATATCCATTATTAGCACACAGAAATACAATTGATTTTCACATGCTTATCTTTTGCCTTGTGAACTCAGTTATTTAAGGATTCTTTGGCAGACATCTTGGAATTTTCTAGGTAGATAATTTTCACTGACATATAGGTATGCCTTCATTATTTTTTTCTCAATTTGTAAGCCTATTGTTTTCTTGTCTGTAATGCACTGGCTAGAATTTTCAGCATTATGTTGAAAAAAATAGGTAAGGAAAGTATCTTTGCTTCCTTAGAAGAAAGCATATGGTCTTTCACTATTAAATGAAAAGAAAAGTCAGTTATATGTACATATAGTGTGGATTCTCTTAGGAAGTTTTCTCTCTTCTATTTTCTGAAAAATCTGTGCAGATTTTTTTGGAACTAATTCTTCCTCAACTGTTTGGAAGAATTCATCAGTGAAGCTCTCTGGGTTTGGAGATTTCTTTATGCAAAATGTGCAATTATGAATTCAATTTCCTGAGCAGTTACAAGGCCATGTTTTGTGTGTAGAAGTGTTCGTAATTTTTTCTTAACCTCTTGTTATCTGTGCCAAATACAGTTCTTCATAATAATTCTTAATGGCATTTCCTGTTTTTTTTCTTGGTAGTAGTGGCATATATTGTACATAGTTACATACAAATCATTGATTATTTGTGTCTCTTGTCAGATTTTCAGGATATCCATTTCATTGAATTTTTCAAAGGGAGTTTCTTTTATTCTTATATAGTTAGGTCATTTAACAATTTATACTATTAGTGTATTTCTTTTGATATATCTAGACCACTTGTGTTGAATATGAATATTAGCATGCTAAGGTTTAAGTCTGCCAATTATTTTGTTGTTTTTTCTTTTTCATTTTTCTATTTTTTTCTCACTTTTTATTGGATTATTTTTTTTCCAATTTCCACTCTTACTTATCTAATGTTTTTGTGTATATAATGCATAGCTTTTTTCAATCATTACCATATATTATATTATATACATATAAAAGTCTATTGATGTTTCATTTAATAGTTCTAGTTAAGTGTGCAAATTTTCCTTTCCTGTATTCCTTCCCCATTGAGGATACAATTGTTTTAAATATCGCATCAGATAATGTTATCATTTTTGCTTTAACAGTCAAACAATTCAAAATGTAACAGGAAAAAGCAAGTTTCCTGTAGATACCCATATTTTTGCTTACTGTATCTTTTCTTTTATGCTATTCTTCTAAGGTTATGAACTTTTTATTTGGAGAACTTTTAAAGCTTTTTTTTTGAGGGGTCAATCTATTGTTAACAAATTATCTTCATTTTTCTTCATTTGGCAATGTCTTGATTTCTACCCCATTCTTGGAAATTATTATCTCCGAGTATATGATTAAGTGCTCATACTTTTTTCAGTGCTTGAAAAACAAACCACTCACCTTCATCCTTTTGGTTTTGGCTAAGAAATTTGCTATTATTTGAAATACTTTTTTCCTGTAAATAAAGTGCTACTCCTATCTTGCTACTTTCAGGACATTTTCTTTTGTACCTAGCTTTCAGATGTTTGATTACAAGGTATGTTAGTGTGGATTTCTTAGGTTTTATCCTGTTAGAGATTTTCTCAGCTTTTAACGCATAAGTTTTCATTTTTGTCAATTTGGGAAGATTTCATCTTTCATATCTATGAGTAGCCATTCCTCTTTTCGATGACTTCTCTAACTAGATCATCATGTTTTTTGTTGTAGCTCCACTGGCCTCTCTACATTTCTTTTCAGTCTATTTCTTTCTGTTCAGATTGGGAAAATTTCTATCGATGTATTTTCCAGTTTCCCTAGTGTTTCTCTTTGTTCTTTCCATTACATTGTTGTGGTCATCTAATGAGATATTTTCTTTTAGTTACTGTAATATGTTTTAGACACTGAAATTTCCACTTATTTTACATCTGTCATTCATTTTCTAAGAATTTAGTATGCTTTTTTGATTCTTTCTGTTTTCTTTTGTCATAAACATGTTCGTAATTGCTCTGTGAAATATTTACTATGGGGCTGGCCGAATAGCTCAGCAGATTAAAGTGCCTGTAAGCAAGTTCAGGGTCCGGGGGTTTGATCCCCAGGCCTGCTGTGCTGGCCCCGCACCCAGGCATGCTGAGACAGTAGTGAGACCCTGAACATCCTGTAGACCCTTCCCTAAAATTAAAAAAAGAGAAATATTTATCATGGTTGATTTAATTCTTTGTCAGCTATTTCTTTCATTCTTTTTTTTTGGGGGGGTGGGGTGGGTATTGAACTCAGGCCCTTGCACTTGCCAGGGAAGCACTTATTCCACTGAGCCATCTCCCAGGCTCCTTTGTCAGCTATTTCTAGCACCTCTGTTATATTGCATTGGCCTTCATTGATTTTTAAAATAAATTTAGTTTCAGTCCTTCTTAATGTGACCAATGACTTTCAGTTGAAATGTTGGCATTTGTAGTACTGTGATCAAGTTCTGTATCAGGTGATCCTTAAACATGTCATATGTATCATGTGTGGCTCTAAGATTTTATTATATATTGCATGTTTAATTATGCAACATCTACATGAAGAAGTTATAGTATTTCACCACAGTGATGAAATAATTTGCTCCAAACTAAATATATAGTTCTGATAAGAGAATATATATATATATATATATATATAAATCAGTGAGGTTTTTCTTAGCATTGGCAGGAAGGAGCACTGGAGGAAAAAGTGATACAGTCAAACTATATAATTAAAAGAGGCCTATACCTTCCAGACCTGAGTAGAATTATCTCAGATATGGAAATATGGCTTGTGTCTGACAAAGCTGCTATACAAAACATACAAAACATACAAAAACAGAAAGTAAAACTTACATACAAGATTCACCCACATTACACTCTTTCCCACTCATCCCAAAGTGCTAGAATATTAAACTGATATTGGGGGTTTACTCCAGACCACCTTCCAGCTTGAGCTCTGAGAGGATTTCATTATTTCAAGGCTGAGTAAGGAGGCCTAAAAGAAATCCACCTGTGTTCTTCACATACAATACTTACCCAGCCAGAGAGTTTAGCACATGCTCATCCTTCCAAGCCACACAATCTGCTCTACCTATGTGTACACATGCACAGACAGAAAGAAGACTGTCACATTCACTAACACAAACAGAAGAAAACATAGTAATTAAGAACCAAAGAACGCTTTCAAACAGACACACCACAGGAAGCATGTTACGTGTAGTGCTGGTCCTGTGGTTTCAATAAGTTCAAGAAAGGACACTTTAAAGAAAATGAGAAACAAAACATGAAACGAAAAGACAGATGAGATAATTTGAAAAGGCAGATAACTTTTAAAAAAACCCAGAATTTTAAAAAATAGTTGAATGACTACGTTGAAAGAAGGTTGCACAGAACTACTGTTAAAACTGAAGGGAAAATTTTGAAGTAAGGAAGAACAGAGTTGATATTTTAATATTTTATTGATGAGAAAGTTCAGAGCAAATCTCATAGACTAGAGAATCAAAAAGGGATGAATATGAGGACAAAGTGTTTAGTAATGAAAACAAATTATAAAAATACAGCAAAGTATCTATTACTAGATGAAAAAATCCTAGCCCTTAAAGTTGATAGAACTTATTAGGCAAAATTTCACATGTCTGAGAAGAGTGCTAGTATTTTGAGAAATAAAAATGCATTATATAATAATATTATATTTAATATTATAAATATAAAAAGGTGAAAATGCATAACGCTATCAAAAGGAAATCACTCTGACTGCTGAAATTCTCATCTGCAATATTGAATGGTGGAATATGACACATAAAAAGAAATATCTGCATTTCAAGTAAAATATTTATTATATAAGTGGATATTTTAACCATAATAATTTATATACTGATACCTATGGACATCACCGATAGAGACAACCTCAAAATAGTACTCATATTATTTTAAGATCCACTGTCACAACCAATATTTGAATCACACTTGGGGAAATAACACCAGTACAGACATGGTTGATAGCGCTGAAAACATTTAAATATTAATTAGTCCAAAAATGTCATAAATATAGTTAGAAAGTAGAATATATTTACTGTATCAAGATCTATAAGAGGATCTTGAAGAAAAGCTACATAGTGTAAAGAATAATTTGGCAATGATACCTGAACACTAAATTTTAGTATATTGAATTTATAAAGAAGCATGAGAAGGAGAAATGAAAGAAAATTATAACGATTTAATTTTCTGTGATATATAGCAGAGCCAATAGTTTTTCACTACTGATACTAAAAGTTAAAGCAATGCATATTCAAATATTTAAAGTGCTGGTGTTACTAACATAATTTAAAGCAGTCTTTTTCTTAATTACTAAAAAAGAAATATTTTTTGCATACGATATTTGTGAAAAACACAAGAGAAATAGAATATAAACTACAATTGAACCCATAGAATAGGATTACTGAAGTGAAATGATGTCAAAAACTTTGTAGCGGCTCACTATGTTTATATTTTGTGAGAAAACAAATGCCATCTTGAGCAGTATGTGATAGACGCATCTAAGATACAATGATTCAGAGAAATTGTATCAGCGAGCACATTTAATAATACATTGGAACAATTTATTATGATCATCTCATCAAGTAAGACTTATTTTAAATATGTAGACGTTTTCCAATGTGAGAAATAGTGAAGTTCTTAATAATATCTATGTGTCAAAGGAGAAAAAAACATGTCACTATTGTTCTAGATGACAAAAATTTACTTGACCGAACTAGTAGTTGGTTTTAAATGTTTCTTAGGGATGTAGAAGAAGAAAGACCTTTTCTTAGTTTTAAAATACCTGTGTTAATAAAGCAAAAAATTATTCTTAATGTTAAGACATGGCACCTACACTACTGTTAAAACTGGAGGACAAAATAACGCCTTCATCACTGGTATGTATAATTATTTTAGATGTTTCAATAAATCTGAAGCAGCGATAAAATAGATAAGAAGCATATGTTAGCATTAATGATGGATACATGTGTCCTTCACAGATAATCAAAAGGAATTAATGAAAGCATTAATAGGACTTAAAACAAAATCCTATATAATTCATTTAATAAAATATGTTTATTGGCTAGAAATACACAATGCACATAAGTCATAATTCCATTGAGTAAATAATTGCAGTTTAGAGGAAAAGAGACCCTATTCAAATTAGCAACCCAAAATAAAAATGTCTAGTACAAAATATTCCAGTCTTCTCTGAAGAAAATTTGAAAATGATAATTTAGTCACATAAAATGTTTAAAAGAAAAATGAAACCATATTCTGAGAAAATGCAACATTCCATAACATTATCTACAAATCATTTATAAATTTTATATTTTTTAAATCATCACATATTTCCTATTGTATGATATAACTATAAATGTTTTATAAGGAGTAATCAAATTGAGAAATTTTGTAAAGCAAAAAGGAGAATGACATTGCAGTTGGAGCTTTAAAATATTTAAAGACCCACTTATTTTTAACAATGTGTTGTGGTTCAAGATTAGATAGACCAGAGGGGAATGGAAAGGGTAGAGTGGCAGTGAGTACCAAAATTCAGCCTTTTTTCCATTCAGAATTCAGATACTGAAAAATAATGACTTGTTGAGAGAGGGGAAATAAAAGGAGAAACAAATAGCAGATCATTTGGAATCAGGGAAGGATTCACAGGAAAATATTAGAAGTTCCAGACAAGCTGAAAAGATGGCCCAAAGCATAGAAAAAAGAAAAGAAGAAGAAGGGGAAGGGGAAGGGGAAGGGGAAGGGGAAGAGGAGGAGGAGGAGGAGGA
>NW_004524667.1:211841-215187 GCF_000260255.1 Octodon degus | reverse complement strand
ACCCCAGACTCTCTCCCTGGTTCTCACAGCTCCTATAGAGGGAACGTGGGCTCCAGAGAACTCAGGTAAGCACCCATCTGGGAGATTCAGAGAGAGGCAATGCCAGAGCCTGCAACCTTGTGAACTGTAGAAAAAATATGGAGCTTTGCTCTGAGGGGATAACTTCCACATGGCAGGCAACAGCTAGAGAAGGTTTCAAGCATAGGCGCCTGCCTTATCACCAGAAAGTGCCCGAGAAGGTGCCATTTGGGGCAGGTATGGTTATTTAAATCTGAGATTCAAAACTTTATTTCAAGGCTCACCCTGTTACCCTCTTATAGGAAGAGACATCTATAAATGACAGTCATAGACAGTGAGTGGACTGGAAAGAGATCTTAGAAGATTAAACCCAGATCTGGAGGGACCCAAACTCCCTCCCCTGCTATATGAAGCAAAGCTCACCTCGAACTGTGCTCAGAAACAGCTGGGATTGAAAGTACCTGCCAGCATTAAGTGTGTGAAACCTTGTCACAATCCCTACACCCAACACAGATCTGAAGCCTAGGTGTCCTGTCAATGTGAGCAAGGACATGTCTTGGTATGGACATTGCCACCGCCAGGGATAGGACAAAGAGTCTTGGCAATAGGGGCACACAGGTGGGAAGGTGAGGCAGAGAAGTCTTGCTGAACCCCAAAATTGTGAGTTTTAGAAGGAAACTTCTCATTCAAAGCTACAAAGAAGAGCCAGGGAAAGAGCTCAGTGAATTAAGCACCTGCCAGGCAAGTAAAAGATCCTGAGTTTGATCCCTGCAGAGAAAAACTTTCCTCTTCTATTTTTAGACTCATTTTATTTCTTTTTCTATTATTTTTTCCTCTTATTTTTCTATTTATTTTCCATATTATTTCTTTTATCTCCCTTTTCTCTTCTGTCTGTTGTTTTCCTTTTTACTATTCTTTATTTAATTCTACAAATATCCTTTTATTCCATGATATGATCTTTCATCTCACTTTTTCTATTTCTTCTCATGTCCCATTATTCAGTTTTCAAATTATTCTCTTTTTTCATGTTCCCATTGTTAACTTCCTATATCTTTAACACTATAACTCTTAACTCAATGTTGCTAGTATTAATTTCTTTTCTATCATTGGTGGTAGTATAGTTGTGCCATTACTATATATTTGCAGTATATTAATATTTGGTTTGTCTTAGGGTTTATGCTGTAATTATAGACATGTTTTCTAAGGCTAAGGCTAATATATTATTGATTCCTATTGCATATCTTTATTCAGTTTGTCGTGAATGATACTGTTGTTGATTTACTTGGTATTGCTAGCATTGCATAGCTGTTGCTATTAATAGGTTTTCTTTATATGCTAATACATGCGTTAACTTTGTGATATTAGCAATACTATATTCTATTCTCAGAGAATAGGATGATGGGATAATTGCACTACATCTCTCTCCCATACTTAGTAGCAGAAGGAATTGGATTTTGGGAAAGAAGGAAAGATGATAGTTAGCTACTCTCAGAGTATAACACTGAAAAGCAGACTAACTAAAGGGATTTCTATGCTAGCAACCAAGCATTTTTATTATCAGTAAACTAAGCACAAGACAAACAGAAACAAATAAAAAGCAGAAGTATGAGAAGGCAAGACAAGCGAACACTTCCCACAACTTTCAGCTTTCCCAGAGCTGATCTATGGGGCACTGAAGCAGAGGAAAGAAAGAGCCTCACGGGCTATTAAAAAACACAACAGCAATCAGAAAAACAGATAACAAGATGCTCTGTGGGCTTACAGAAAATATAACAACTCAGATAATGGTAGTAACAAATTAAATAATGAGGTGGTTTGCAGAACACACTAATGAAAAGCTATCTGAGCTTTAAAACTTTATTTTGAGAAGGAATGACCAGTTTTTTCAAAGAACTAGATGTCTATGAAAGGCTCCAAAGAGAAATCTAGGAGACTAAAAGTTATGAAGGGATAATCAGGTCCCAAATCACCTAGATGAGGGCATAAAGGAGGATAAAAGAGACAAAGAAAATAAGAATTCAAGGAGGTCTAGAGGGTCAGAGCTCTTATCAGACTAAGACAAGACTCTGCTTTTCTGCCATTTCTTATTGAGGATACAGCTTTCCAGGGAGTATGAAGGGAGATCCAGGGAACAGTGGAGTGAAGTGTACTGACAAAAGCAAGGTCTAGTATGAGACAAAATGTCCTTCAATGAATATGCCATTGCTTAATGGGAAACTTGATTTTCTCTTAGGTGAATATTTCTATAGAATTGTGTGCAAGAGTCAGAAAGTCATCAGCTGAAATTCTCTTTGCCTTCTCAGGTATCACACCACCACAGGTCATTGACACCTCAACTGTGGCCAGTGGCTTAGGGAGTTCTATTTCTGGATACCAACTTTTGGCTTATTATGCAAGGCATATGGGCTAGAATAGACTCAGTCCTTTAATATAGAAATCCAACTTATGGATTTCTAGCTTACTTATGGAGGTCACCAAGAGAAAATTATATGAAAAGTATGGGCAGCAGAAGTGACCAGTATGAAGAAAGAATACCAAAATGAGAAAATAGAGATCCTTTTAAAGACCAGTTAATCAGAAATACCTTAACAATAAGAAAACATGCAAAATGAATTAAACAACTGTTAGATGACTCAAAGAAGACTAATTTAAGATTAATTGGAATGAGTGAAATATCAGAAGACAGCACAAATGCCATAAAAATTGTTTACAGAAATAACAGCAGAAAACTTTCCAAGTACTGGAAAAGAAGTATGCAAATAAGTGAGGCATATAGAATGTCAAACAACCATGATGAAAAAAACCATGTCTCTAAGACACATCATAGTCAAAATCCCAGAATCCTAACAAAGGAATTAGAACTTTAAAATGCTTTAGAGAAAACAACAAATTACTTATAAAGGAAAACAAATTAGAATTATAGAAGACTCCTCAAAACAAACTTCAAAGGTGAGAACTTAAGAGTTTCAAGCCCTAAAAGAAAGCAACCCTCAACCAAAACTTACATGTCCTGCAAAGTAATCTTTCAAAATTGATGCAAAAATGAAAAGAACACCTCTAGAAATTCATAATTACCAAACCAGAACTACAAAAAAAATTTAAGGGTGTCCTACAAAGATATAGTAGAGCCAAAATGCTTTAGAAAACTAATAAAATGAATACATTAGATAAGATAAGCAGTTAAGCAGATGGAGGTGGAGTCAGCAACAGGAAAATACAGTAATTATGGGAATGAGTGAATGTGAATAGTCTCAATTCTCCAATGAAAAGACATAAGTTGCATAAACGCAACAAGAAATAAAATCCAACAATATCGAGTATTCAAAAA
>NW_004524667.1:208803-211741 GCF_000260255.1 Octodon degus | reverse complement strand
CTATATTCTATTCTCAGAGAATAGGATGATGGGATAATTGCACTACATCTCTCTCCCATACTTAGTAGCAGAAGGAATTGGATTTTGGGAAAGAAGGAAAGATGATAGTTAGCTACTCTCAGAGTATAACACTGAAAAGCAGACTAACTAAAGGGATTTCTATGCTAGCAACCAAGCATTTTTATTATCAGTAAACTAAGCACAAGACAAACAGAAACAAATAAAAAGCAGAAGTATGAGAAGGCAAGACAAGCGAACACTTCCCACAACTTTCAGCTTTCCCAGAGCTGATCTATGGGGCACTGAAGCAGAGGAAAGAAAGAGCCTCACGGGCTATTAAAAAACACAACAGCAATCAGAAAAACAGATAACAAGATGCTCTGTGGGCTTACAGAAAATATAACAACTCAGATAATGGTAGTAACAAATTAAATAATGAGGTGGTTTGCAGAACACACTAATGAAAAGCTATCTGAGCTTTAAAACTTTATTTTGAGAAGGAATGACCAGTTTTTTCAAAGAACTAGATGTCTATGAAAGGCTCCAAAGAGAAATCTAGGAGACTAAAAGTTATGAAGGGATAATCAGGTCCCAAATCACCTAGATGAGGGCATAAAGGAGGATAAAAGAGACAAAGAAAATAAGAATTCAAGGAGGTCTAGAGGGTCAGAGCTCTTATCAGACTAAGACAAGACTCTGCTTTTCTGCCATTTCTTATTGAGGATACAGCTTTCCAGGGAGTATGAAGGGAGATCCAGGGAACAGTGGAGTGAAGTGTACTGACAAAAGCAAGGTCTAGTATGAGACAAAATGTCCTTCAATGAATATGCCATTGCTTAATGGGAAACTTGATTTTCTCTTAGGTGAATATTTCTATAGAATTGTGTGCAAGAGTCAGAAAGTCATCAGCTGAAATTCTCTTTGCCTTCTCAGGTATCACACCACCACAGGTCATTGACACCTCAACTGTGGCCAGTGGCTTAGGGAGTTCTATTTCTGGATACCAACTTTTGGCTTATTATGCAAGGCATATGGGCTAGAATAGACTCAGTCCTTTAATATAGAAATCCAACTTATGGATTTCTAGCTTACTTATGGAGGTCACCAAGAGAAAATTATATGAAAAGTATGGGCAGCAGAAGTGACCAGTATGAAGAAAGAATACCAAAATGAGAAAATAGAGATCCTTTTAAAGACCAGTTAATCAGAAATACCTTAACAATAAGAAAACATGCAAAATGAATTAAACAACTGTTAGATGACTCAAAGAAGACTAATTTAAGATTAATTGGAATGAGTGAAATATCAGAAGACAGCACAAATGCCATAAAAATTGTTTACAGAAATAACAGCAGAAAACTTTCCAAGTACTGGAAAAGAAGTATGCAAATAAGTGAGGCATATAGAATGTCAAACAACCATGATGAAAAAAACCATGTCTCTAAGACACATCATAGTCAAAATCCCAGAATCCTAACAAAGGAATTAGAACTTTAAAATGCTTTAGAGAAAACAACAAATTACTTATAAAGGAAAACAAATTAGAATTATAGAAGACTCCTCAAAACAAACTTCAAAGGTGAGAACTTAAGAGTTTCAAGCCCTAAAAGAAAGCAACCCTCAACCAAAACTTACATGTCCTGCAAAGTAATCTTTCAAAATTGATGCAAAAATGAAAAGAACACCTCTAGAAATTCATAATTACCAAACCAGAACTACAAAAAAAATTTAAGGGTGTCCTACAAAGATATAGTAGAGCCAAAATGCTTTAGAAAACTAATAAAATGAATACATTAGATAAGATAAGCAGTTAAGCAGATGGAGGTGGAGTCAGCAACAGGAAAATACAGTAATTATGGGAATGAGTGAATGTGAATAGTCTCAATTCTCCAATGAAAAGACATAAGTTGCATAAACGCAACAAGAAATAAAATCCAACAATATCGAGTATTCAAAAATACATTAAATCCAAAAAGGTAGACACAGACTAAAGATGTGAAGATGGGAAACAACTTTTGCACACTAGAAATTCAGAAAAAAAGCAGGAATAGCTATCCTAATTTCAGTTAAAGTGGATTTCAAGCCAAAACTGATCAGAAGAGGCAAAGAAAGTCACTACACAGTGAAACTTTAGTTCACAAATTTAATCCGACCCAAAATTTTTCTCAGAAACCAAATTGTAAAAGAGTTGAGTCAAACTGAATGGGTAGGTTCAGTGTTGACCTGAAATTTTATTTGGTATATTGGTTAAGACACAATTCAACAGTAAAAGCTAATAACTATTAATGGATACACACTAAACATTAGCCTGCCTACTTTATAAACACTACTGGAAATAAAAAATCAAATATACACCAACAACATTACAGTGTGGCATATATTTTCAATACCGCACTGTCAAAAATGGACCTATTTACTAGATTAAAAAAATCAACAAATAGAACTGAGCTGAACCTTTGAGTGTATGGACATAATGAATATCTGTAGCATGTTTCTCTCAATAACAGCAGAATAAAAGTTTCTGTCAGGAGCATCCAGGACTTTCTCCACAATGGACCAAGAAAGGCCTAGTCATGTTGAGCTTTTTTTTTTTCTTCATGTATTTATTGGCCAATTGTATTTGGTCTGAGAAATGTCTGTTCATTTGTTACATGTTGTATAACTGGGTATCCTGAATTCTGTAAGAACTTCAGGGAAAATATAATACCAGTGGTAAAAAGACTAATGAAATGAAAGAGAAGGAGTCTTCCCATAGTCATTCTTGGAATCTAGCCTCGCCCTGATTTCAAAACAAAAAAAAGACCCAACCCACCCCCTCATACCTCCCAAAAGAATCACAGGCCACTAGCAATGTGGGTCTAATTTATTTCACTTACATTTGCCAGAGTAAATGTAGTCTGAAATGTACAATAGATACTGTGAAAAGGAAAGAATTTGT
>NW_004524667.1:195745-207910 GCF_000260255.1 Octodon degus | reverse complement strand
CCCTTTAAAACTAGGGACCAGTCCAAAATGTATACTGTCACCACTGTCTCAATATAATTCTCAAGCCATGTAGGATCAAGCACAGCAATTAGACAAGAGAAAAATAAGACATACGTATAAGAAAGGAATGATTTAAATACTATTTTCAATAACATGGTCATTTACATAAAGACAATATATTCCATCAAAACATTGCTAGAATTAATAACCAGATTAAGTAGTATGGGTGGATACAAAGTCAACAAATAAAAATCAATAACATTCCTGTATACCAATAGTAAACTCCTGAAGAAGAAGCTAGGGAAACAATGCCTTTCACAATAACATCAAGAAAAAATAAATACCTGAGAATTAACCTCACTAAATAAGTGAAAAAACTCTGCACAAAATAAACAAATAAGCAAGCAAACAAACCGAGCTATAGTACTCTATAATAGGAAATCAAAGTGGACATCAGAAATAAAAACATACCCTCTTCCTGAGTAGGCAGCAGCAATGCAGTCAAAACGGCCATACCTTCAAATCATTTGTGCAGATTGAGGCAGTGTTAGTCACCATACCTATAGCGTTCTCACAGTAATGGAGAGAACAGTACTAAAATTCATATGGAACCAGAAAAGAGCTAGAATAGCCCAAAAAAAAAATCCTAGACAACAAGATTACAATCTGGAGGAATTACACTTCTAGACTTCATGTCATACTACAAAACCACAGTGATAATGAGCCTGGTAATGGCCAAAAATAAGACAGGGGGATCAGTGGAGCAGAAAAGAAGCAAAATGAACTCTAAGATATACATCTACTTAATATTTGACAAAGGGACCAAAGACTTACCTCAGAGAAAAGACAGTCTCTTCAAGTAACAAATGAAGAGAATAGAATTTTATTTATTAATTATTTTATTTTTTGGTGATAGCAGGGATTGAACTCAGGACCTTGTGTTTGCCAGCAAGCACTTATTCCCCTGAGCTATCTCTCCAGCCATTGACAGATGAAGAGAAATCTGGCTATTCTAAACTAAAATGAAAATGGATCATAGATTTAAATGTTAAAATAGAAGTACTTAGTCTGTTGGAAGGTGAGTAAGGCACTTGAAGACATAGGCATAGCATAAGTAAGGACTTTCTGAACAGAATACAAATTATGTAAGAGAGAAGCACAATTAACAAATAAGATTA
Organism: Octodon degus; assembly: GCF_000260255.1. Classification (NCBI taxonomy): domain Eukaryota; kingdom Metazoa; phylum Chordata; class Mammalia; order Rodentia; family Octodontidae; genus Octodon; species Octodon degus. Next base: position 206,732 of record NW_004524667.1, on the reverse strand, counting down.
TATCAAACTAAAAAAAATTGCATGGCAAAAGAAAAATCAAAAGAATGAAGATACAACTTTCACAATGGGAAAAAATTTTTGCCAGCTATTCCATGGATAGAGGACTAAAATCTAAAACATACTGAAAATTTAGCTTAGTGGATTTCCCATTATAAACTCCCCATTGACAAAATGGGCACCTGAATTGAACAGATACTTCTCAGAAGAAGACATATAAATAAAGAATAAGTGCATTAAAATATTGCTAAAATTTCTGGCCATTAGAGAAATTCAAATTCAAACACATTGAGATTTATCTTACTGTAGAAAGAAGATAAAGAAATTAGAGAACAAGAAATACTAGTGAAACTACTGGAAAAAAATGAACACTTATTCATTGTTGGTGGGAATGTAAGCTAGTATAATCAGTATGACAGTTCCTCAAAATTAAAATAAGAAATTCCACTTGACCCAGCTATTTTCCTTCTCGGTTGCTCCTTGAAAGAGTCAAAGTTATCCTATTATAGTGATAGACGCACAACAATGCTCATCACAGTGCGATTTGAAATTGGACATAGCCAATATGGACCTCAACAGAATCTACAGTCTTGGAGGCCAAAATCTTATAAACATACAGATAGGAAGTCTGTAGTCTTGGAATTTCATCAACAGATGAAGGGATAACAAATGTCTTTATATATAGTCGAGTACTACTGTTCCATAAAGAAGGATCAATGTGAATCATTTGTAGGACAATTAATGTACTTTGAAATCGTGATGTTAAGTGAAGTAAATCAGACACAGAAACTTAAATATCACATTATTTTTATATGGGCAACTCCAAATGTAAATAAAGAACAAAATAACAGTTAAAGACTGGGTATGGTAGCACATACCTGTAATCGCAGCACTTGGGAAGCTGAAAATGGGAGAATCACTCCAAGTCTGATCAACATAGTGAGACCCTGTAGATCCTATCTTAAATACAGAAAAGAAAAAAAAGTTAATTAAAAGGGAAAAGGGGACAGAGGCCAAGAAAGGGAAGGATAGGGAAAATGCAACTGAGAGGGAATGGAGGGGGAAGGGGGCACAAAAAGAATTAATATGTGCTCTATATAGTACAAATTCTTCAGCGAATGTTATTGTTACATACTACCTACATGTACAAATAAGAAAGGGAGGGACAAAAATGAGGAAAATATTTTCATTATACAAGGTATGATAAAAATGCAGTACATACTCATTTTTTTAAAAATTTACTGCAGTAAAACCTACTCTACCACTAAACCCCTTGAAAATATCCCCGTACTTTTGCACCCACCTATGCCATCTCTATTGTTGCTGTCTCTGTTCTGGAAGCCATCTTTCATGTCCTTAGTTGTGCTGCAATTTTTGACACATAAAAACATTATGATGTGTTCTCATCCATTTTATTCACCAGATATAATACTCTATGGTTTCTGGTTGAAATTGAACATTCTGGACTGATTCAGGACACAACATCAAGGTAGGTACAACAGCTCAGCACCAGAGCGGTACTGCTGTAGAGAGTGACAAGAACAAAGGGACACATGTGTTCAAAGTGAGGGGCAGTTTTTTGAAGGACATCAACAGCAACATGTCTTTTACTGTGATAATTTTTATTTATACATTTATCATATTTTAGCACATTTCATATCTATGTCAGTATTTAGAGATTCATATATGAAGTGGTAATTAATAATTACCACAATTAATAATTTTACAAATTATTAATTAAAAATGAACAAATAACATTAACAGAAAAATAATATTCAAGTGAGAACTAAAAATATGTCACTGTAACAATCAGAAAGATCCAAATTATTATTTGTGTACCTTTTTATTTCCTTAAGTTGCCAATTACAAAACATTTTGTATTTATTAAGGTCGGGTAATATAATTAAGTATGGCAATAGTTAGATTTGTTAGGGATACTTAGCAATACATATCTAAAAATATAAAACTTATCTTGTTCATTCATTAATAATTTTGCCAGAAATTTACCTGAATGAAATAACCATTTTACTTAAATGAAATAACCTGATATAAGCTAACACTGTTTTAAGATGAATTAATTAGTTAGGGAGTAAAGCAATGCAATAATTAATATTAAATATAAATCAGGTGAACATTTGCAAACAGTTTAAACTATTAGGAGCATTCAAAATCAGTAGTTTTGTATCTTTATACAGTAGGATACCATATTAGTATAAAAATGACACTTTTTTTGGTGGAACCAGGGAAATATGATACTTTTTAAGACAATATTATGTAGTATAGCAACCATTGTCAGATTCCTTTTGTTTTGTTTTTTGAAGCTCTATATGGTGTCTAATTTTTTTTAATTTTACTATTTTGTACTCTATATTAAAAGAAAAGAACTGGAAAAAGTATATTTCAAAAAATTTGTTTAAGAAGAAACTGTTAAATATATTTGCTGAAAAACCAAACTATATACAACAAATAAATTTATAAGAAAAATTATCTTCCCAGAAAAATGTTATAAGGGTATACTCATAAAATTTTTAAATATGACTATCATTTGTTATTTGAACCAGAGAATGATTTTCCTATGACATACAGTGCAATATAGTTATTATAATTTTATTGATTAATGGAACAATTTCAAATATTTTTAATTTTAAAAAAATTATTGATTGATTGATTGATTGATTGATTGATTGATACAGGGTTTTGCTATGTAGCTCAGACTCATAGTGATCCTCCTATCTCAGCCTCCTCAGCACTGGGATTATAAGCGTGCAGCACCACGCCTGCTTTCAGTGGCCTGCATGATGCTCCTGGGGTTCGGGGTGGCACAAGATGTGGCATCGGAGATCGAACATGGGTCCTTGCACTTGCTTGGTAAGCAGTTAGACTGCCAAGCTCTCTCCTCAGTGCCACAAAAAATTGAACAATAATAAGACATTAGAAATAGTACACATTTCGAAGACCAAGCTGCAAGGTATTCAACCATGGTCTTTGTATTACACATTGTTGTCCCCAATGCAGTTGTTTAGATCCCTGATATTAGCATACAGAGTTATTCAAAGTGAAAATTCTTAATATTAACTGTTTCTTTAAAAAACCAAACTGACAGAAATTATTAGTACAATCATCTCAGCCTTTCTGTATACATACTTGCATGACTTTACCCCCTTCCTTTTTTTCCTATCTTTTCGCCTTTCCTTCTGAGCAACAGATTTGACAATAAAAATAGGTAATATAGCAACCATTGTTATTTTGCCATTTTAGTTTTGAAAATCTGTAACATAAGTATTGTTGTATGTTAGCCTGTTTCTGTCTTTGTTTCTGCTATTTGTTTGGCTTTTGTTTTTACTCTTCAAAATAAAATAAATTAAATTTTTAAAAAACTTAAAAATAATAAAGTTTGACTAAAATTATAGTTCATCTGTTTTCACTAAAATCTTCTACTTTTCTGGGAATTCTAGAACAACAAATTATTATTGTTGCCAGAAGAAATGCTATTATAAATCTTGAAGACTTTAGACAGGGTAAAAAGTAATAATAGTTGCTCATACTGATCACATATTGACTGCTGGTCAGGCACTCTTCAGAAGTTTGGTGTTTGATTTTATTTCGTTGTCAAAACAAGTTTATTTTTGAAGTTATTTTATTAACCTATTTTAAGGATGAGAGAAACGTAGGGTTACAAAACTTAAATAACTTGTCCCAAATGATACAAATTATTTGTTGGAAAGTTATGGTCAAACCCCTTTGTAGCCTCTTCTATTTGCCCAAATACCTTTTCCATGGGGTATGTACCTTTAGGAATATTAAGATTTTTTTTTTTTGTGAATTGGCCAGTTAACATGGATAAAAAAAGATCTTCAAGTAAAATATCTTCTTTCATTTAGATAAATCAAAACCTCTGTGAAGAAAGGGAAGAAAATAGAAAGAAGGAAAGAATGAAGAAAAGACTACACAAGTGAAACAGTTTAAAAATTTGGAGAATTATATTACCTAGTCATTCAGATCAAGGTTATTTCTCATATAATAGATTTCCTTAAGATATTTTTTGTCAAATGATACAAATATTTGGGAATGAGTTTATCAGTTGCCTGTAGGAAAATAGTTCTTGTTTGCTTAAAATTAATTTGTAAATAATCTCATAATTTTTATAGAATTTGCAATGTTCTATAAAGAAACGTATGCTAAAAGTTCAATCTCAATCTAGACTTTATATAATCTCTCCAATAGTATAAATAATTTATTAATGAACTTATAAAATCTAGCCTATCAAATGAAAGCATATGATGGAAACTAGAATGTGAAATGTTTTATTTTTATTTTTTAAAGAGAATGAGAATAATTTAAAAACATTAGAAACGATACAGAATTTCAGTAAACAATATAATAGGAATTGAACAATGGCCGTTATATTGTATATTGTTGTCTTTGAATTAATTGTTCAGGTTACTAGATATAAGCATACAAAATTGGTCAAACATTATAAAAAATTAAAATGCAGAGAGAATAGAACAAATTTAAGCATCAACTGCTCCTTTCAATAGATCAGAAGAAATCAGCAGCACAATTATCCACGCTACTATATATATTTTTTTTTCTTCTCTCTTTTCTCCTTTCCCTCATTCCACTTGTTCCTTCCCTATATCTAGAAAGCCACCTGAGCAATTTGTTCCACCATAGGAGATTGGGGATGGATTTGCAGGCAGAATGGAGTTAGTCCTTTGTTCCAAGCCTCCCTTGCACTTGGACAGGTATTGCTTGTTAGCAGTCTCATAAATAGTAGGTTTGTGTGAGTTCCTGAAGAATAGCATAATAACATCTTTTCTTGCATTGCTGAGACAAAGTACTTGATGCCCCAAATCAAGGAAGGGTTTATTTAGCTCACAGTTTCTAGAGTGTCAACTTCAGCTAGCTCCTAGGCAGGGTGGACTGGACAGAGGGCTAACAGCTCGTGGCAGAGGAAAACAGCAAAAGCAATGAGGAAAAAAAAGGGACCACAAGGAACAAGTAAGCCTCTTTTCCTCCCTTATATTGAATGCAGGCAACCCCAGGGCTGGTACAGCACTCACATCCCTAATCCCAGAACTGGGCCATGAATCAATCACAAATTCTAGAAGCCTGCCCTCGCGACTGCATGAGACTTCTGGGGGGACATCTCTGTACAAGCTGTAACAAATAACGTCTTTTAGTCTTATTCATTTTCATATTTCACTCCTTAACTATTGCTTGGCATCTAATAGTACTTCCCAGTACTGTTTTGCTGAAGTAGACTGAACCAAATTTTTGTAAAGCTTATGTCAGTGTTTGTAATGTCGTCTCCGTTTTATCCTTTATTGTTAATAAGCTTGAAGGAAAACTTTCTCAAAATATGTTACTTATAAACTGACTATTGAGGGGAGGCCAGGGAGATAGCTCAGTGGAATAAGTGCTTGCCTAGAAAGAATAAAGTCCTGAATTTGATCTCTGGTACCACCAAAAAATTAAAAATAAATAAATTGACCATTGGGCAAGGACCAGTTAAAATTAGTATACAAAAATATAGGTAGATAGCCACATGTCTTTGTCCCCTCTCTGTTGCTATAGCAAGATACTCAAGACCAGGAAATTTATAAAGAATAAACATCTTTGGCTCCTGGTTCCGGAGGCAGGAGAGACCAAAAGCATTGTGGCAGCACCTGTTTGGCAGCTTGGGAGGGCTTTGTGCTGCTTCGCAACATGGAGGATGGACGTCACATAGTCGACAAGGTGCCAGAGCTCGCTCCTGTAATAAGCACTCCTATAATAAGCCACTGTCTTGATAATCAATTAATCCACACTTGAATTAATCCATTTATGCCAGCCTCCATGACCCTATCATCTCTCAAAACTGTATACCTAGATACCATTAACATAAGACTAGAATTAAATTTCCAACATTTAAATTCTAGGGAACATTCAAACCATGGTATCATGTCTTTCTCAAGCTCTTATTTAGGGATATATGAAGAAATTAGATCACACTTAGGATTTTCTGTGCTTTAAGAATTTTTGCAATAATTTAATATTATTTTTATTAATTAATTATTATATGTTAGTCTGAGTCATTCAGAAGATGAAGAGAACTTGATGTTCTATCAAAACTTATCAGAACAAAATATTCAAAATTATTAGAATATTTTTTATTTTCTTTTTTCTTAGCCTCTCAAAATATTGTAAAATTTCGATATGATCCTCTGTTTACTTGAACAATGAGGGGATGTTTCTAGAAAAGCTTTGTTATTATAGGCTTCAGAATAAATTTAGTTTAAATTTGAATGTATCAGTCTTTGCTTTTGAGATATATTTGTCAACATTGCTTTGCAAAAAAAAAAAACTGGCAGTGGTGTGTTTATAATGAAAATCTTTATATTTATTGAAATCATATCTTCTGTAATGGCAACATCCTTAGGGAGGGGATGGAAGATAGTACTCATTAGATACTTTTCTTCGTTTATGAGCCAGACAGTATATTAGTTTTATCCAATTACCATCTGCCATCCATTTTGTATACAGCATGCCTAAAGAGCTCACGCCATATAAGATTCTAGGAGATAAAGGTAGACCATATTGTATTTATATTTGTAAATACTGCATGCATTAAATAACAAATATTTATATGCCATTAAGGACTGGATAAAGGAAATTTAGAGTTAAAACAGACATGCTTCTCTTGCTTAAAGCTGAGGGTTGAAGATAAAGTTTGGCTAGAAGTGTGCTTCATGTGTGTGTATAGTTCCATTTGTCATAACTATGTGAACGTGTTACTTTGATTCATTTTCAATTAATTTTCTCAGTACCACTTGATAAAGTCATAATAAAGAATTTCTCTATAAGTGAATTGATTCAAGATTGCAACATTGAAATACATAAGTTATAAATTCAATGATACAATAGATATATTGAAGAAACTCACATTTAGTTAAGTTTTAAACATAAAGAATTTAAAATTATATTATGTGAAATTACAAAATGATATTACACAATAATCACAGGGATAGATTTTGATAACACTGTGGCAAACATCAATTTTGAAATGAAAACAATAAAATTGCTTAATTGTTGAAGTTTCCTATTTTTAGTCATACATAGAAACACTAATTTTTCAGCATAAAATATGTGTTAAAAGTAAAATCTACTTCAAGAAAAACATTTTAAATGACAAGAGGGAAAAAAGAACCCTAGTCAGACATTCAAGTGTACATACATACATTCCCATCTACTTGTTTTTTATTCATTAATTACGTAGTTTATTTATGTACTAAAGAGAATAAAAGCTACTGGTCTATTAAAAGGAGCAGTTAATACTTAAATTTCTAAAAAAACTTTTGGACCAATTTTGCATGCTTATGTCTTGTAATTTGAACAACTAATTTGAAGACAACAATGTGCAATTAATAAACATTGTTGAATTCCTCTCAACTTGTTTAGTGAAACTCTATGTGGTTTCTAATTTTTTTTTTTTTTTTTTTTTTGTGGTACCAGGGATTGAACTCAGGACCTTGTGCTTGCCAGGCAAGCACTTACTCCACTGAGCTATCTCCTTAGCCTCTAATTTTTACTTTATGATTTTTTTTTAATTCTCATGTTTAAAAGGGCCTATACTGACTCAGAACAAAACTTGTATTCAATCTGAAAGTGAAAACATAGTTTGAGATTTTGAAAACAGAAACCTTAGTGGTAAATGTTAACTGATGAATTTGTATGAATCACTAGAGAGGCAGGGATGAGGTAATCTTAGTAGACATCTGGATCAGTAAGTTGGGTGATGCTGTTACAGCATGACAACAGGCTGCGTGTGTGCACATGTACACCTATGCGCATGAGCGTGCATGTGCGCAGCAATCACACTCCAGGAAATGAGAGGAAATGGGCCAGAAACTTCTCACATTTCACTAGCATCTGTGGCGTGTCACCATATGAAAGCCGTATGACTGCTGCCAGATTGGCATGTCAGCTCAGCCATGTAAAACTTGACCGCTCTGAGCTCAAGGTTTATCAGTTTATAACAGGACTATTATTACAATTTTAGCTACACTCTTTTTGTGCAACATGACACTTTACCCTTTTCAAATGTCTCAAACCAATTTTCACCTCCTGAAAACCATCTCAGAAGGAAAGTTATATTGCAATATATATATATATATATATATATATTACATGTATAATTTTTAAAATGAAATTTATACTGTACATATAAACTAGATCAAGCAACTGATTGCAGAAGTCATATCAGTGTCTTTAAGTCTCTGTGTCTCTACCTGGACCCTCACTGTGATCATCCTACTGTATAAATCCCATTAAAAATGAACGGCTGAGAACAGTGACAGAAGTAGCAATGTTTTGTGTGGTAAAATTGACTTCTAATCCAACTTCATGAAATTGTCTTTCATGAGTTGTGATGGAAATCTGCAGTGAGTGCTTTAAAAAGGACACATTGCTTTTAATCTCTTCTAAATATTCCCCCTCAATTTGAATAATTTATCCTATCATTCTTGCCACTTTTTAAATTATTTATTTATTTAGTTATGGGCCAGCCAGATATCTCAGCAGAGTAAAGTGTCTGCTTAGGCAGGCTCAGGGACCAGGATTTGATCAAACGGGAGGATCACTAAGAGTCTGATCTGTGTAATGAGACCCTGTACTAAATAATAAATATTATTTTTGAATTATTAAATAATAAATATTATTTAATAATATTAAACATTATTATTACATAACAATTATTATTATTTAGTTAGTACAAGGTCTCACTAGGCAGCTCATACTTGTGGTGATCCTTCTGTCTTAGACCCCTCAGCACTGGGATTGCAGGCATGTGCCACCACACCTGGTTTTGGTGGCCTACTCAGTGCCAGTCCAGCATGACATGGGGTACCAGGGATTGAACCCAAGTCTTTGCACTTGCTAGTCAGGGGTTTAGACTGCAGAGGTATCTTCCTGGCCCATTCTTGCCACTTTTTGACACAGTTAGGGAAGTTTTTCTTGAGCATCTTCATGGGGTGAGATGAAGGGTACAGTAGATACTGCTGCTGAGTGCCACTCAAGGAAGAGGCAGGCTCATAAAAGCTTTGTGGTGAGTGCTTATCCACATGACCACTGGACCTGGCACTGTATGGCTTCTGGCTATTTCTCCAAAATGATCATGAAAATTAATGTTTTGACAGGACCAATGTTTGACTCAGGACAAACTTTGTTGTGGAAGATATTCATGAAAGATGATTTCCAGAACTGCTTCAGAAAGTGGCAAGAGTCCTGAGATAAGTGTGTGTGGAATGAGGGGGAGAACAGTGAAGGGACTGATGACAAAGTGTTTTTTACTATAGTAACCTTTTTTTAAAAAAAATTAAGCATTCACCATTGCATTTGATCACACCTCACATCAGCAAATACTGTGAACACATTCTACCCTGAGCAAAAGACAGGTTTTCAGACTCCATTTGAACATGACTACACTAAGTTAGAGATAGAAAATGTGACCATAAACCTCCCTAAAAGATGGTTAGAGGAGGCCTATCTTGGTGTGATCTATGCTTTCTATGGTTTCTACAGTGGAAATTGTTGGAGAGTTGAGTAGCTTTGGGCAGGAGGAAGTCTAAATGATATTTTCAAGGTTAAACAATAAAAGCCATGAAACAGCTTCTAGAATGGATAAAGGGAAATTTCCTTCCATGAGGAAAACAGTCTTTACTGGTCTATTTTTTAGGGTGAAATTTTTTAAATAGAATGCTGTATTTAATCTTCAGAGCCATAGTAGAGAGCACTGAGATATATTAATCTACTTTTATTTTTTTATTTTTTATTTATTTATTTTTTCTTTCGTGGAACCAGGGATTGAACTCAAGCCCTTGTGCTTGCCAGAGAAGTGCTTATTCTACTGAGCCATCTTCCCTGCCCTTATTAATCTATTTTTAATTAATGTATTAAAATCATGATATTTCTACTTATTAGCACAAAGTAAAACTGAAGATGACCAAACTCAGGCCCTGTCCTTTGAGAAACTGGCAAAAAGGTAGGGCATGGCTCCCTCTTGGAGAGTCAAAGCCTCTTTTCCTCAATCTACCTTCTTTAAAAGCAGGGGTAACAGTTTTGTGTGTAGTTTCCCATAAAAATGCAACTCCTTTGTCTCTCTACTTTATATCCTTGGAGCTCTCTCCAAAGCCCAATTGCCAGTAAAATTGGTAACATGGGTTCTGTTCTAAAACAATGGAGACATAGAAATAGGTGGAAATATTTCAAGCCACCATCTCCATACTTCCTCAGAGGCAACCTGGAGGGATGGAAGCCAATTCTCTAACAATACTTTATTGCCTTGGACTAGCCTATTTTTCATAACCATGGTGAACTACATGAAGAAGATAAGTTCGTTTAGTTCACAGTTCTAGAAGTTCCATGCTATGGCACTAGCGTCAGCTGGGATTCAACGAAGACCACCATTTGATGGCATCACAACCGCAGCACATGGGAAAGGAAGAGAGGGCAGCTTCAAGCAGGAAGCCTGAAGCTGAATCTGGGGTCTAGCTTATTCTTGTAAACCCCTTTTCACATGACAGCTCTCCAGTGACCTAAGGGCTTTTCCCTGGGCCCCACCTCTGAAAGGTCTCACCACCTTCCATCCCCCTGCACTAGCGCTCATGCTTCAAGCACAGTAACCTTTGGGGGACACGCTCAAATCACATCCAAAGCATAGGATTTTTTTTTTAGGTTGGCACTATAACATTTATTAAAAATAATGCTATGGGTTAATAGAAACAGCAAAGAACCAAAGAATTAAAATGCAAGCTATATAAAATCCCAACTAAAACCCAGAAGTGCTTAATGTATTCATTCATTAGCTAACTAAAAGCCCAAAAAAGACAAGACACCCAGTATAATAAAGTACTGCAAAACAATTGGCAATTATCAGTTATCAAAATTGTGGATTTTGCATTTTGTATCCTTTTCTAAATCAAGAAAAAAATTCTTCTTGAATGTTATAATA
>NW_004524667.1:189407-195645 GCF_000260255.1 Octodon degus | reverse complement strand
AACAAGATAGAAAAATACATTATAAACTTGTAACAATGGCTGTAAATACATTATCTTACATGTTTCTCATAGGCAATAGGTTGGTTATGGTACATACATAGCATGAAACTCCTAAGGTAATAAAGAATAGACAAAAAATCCATGTCAGCTGTATGATAACATACAAGCAACATTCCCATCAACCCGCACTAAAAAAAATACATAATACTGTCAGAAAAAGTCTTTAAAACTACATACTTTAATAAGAAATAAATTCAATAAAGAATGATAATATTGAGAACCAAGGCATTCAGAGATTTCAAAAGTCATACTTTTTTTTTAGTTGATCTAAAAAATTGTCAACTAAGTTTGCAAAAGTTTGTTCTGAGCCAACATTACTTATAAATGTCACACATTTATTATTCGTGCACTTACTTTCTTCCCCATAAAAGATCTTTGATAAACACCTAAAATATCCAGGTATAACACAGTTGAGATGAAACTGGATCAAATACTGGTATTGTTTTTAACTATCACCTCAAGAGTATCACAAATTTATTCAACCAACCAAACAGTAAAAATAAAAAGTAGACAGGATTTTTTCTTGCCATTTCCTGTATTTTTGTCCACACTATCTCTACCAATTCCCCTAGGATGAAACAAATTCCAATGAACAACTTGTACTAAAGACTACATATCAGACTCTGATTTGGAGAAATTCAAAGTAAGTTAGGAAGTTTTGCATTCCATAACCTTTCATCACCTATTTGGGCATACTTGTCATTCAATTTAATTTTCATGTTATGACCAAGATGATCTTCATCTCCATGATTCATGATACCATGGTTTAATTATCTCCCTGCTATTTTCACCACTTTCTTTAAAACCAGATAACATTGTCCTTATTTTGTTTTTTAGTTCCCTTAACTAACCTGAATTCTTCTGAATAAAAGGAACTTTAAGCATGTATTCAAGTGGCATCAATGAGCTATATTATTTATGCCATTTCATGTATTACCCACGTATTTTATCAAGTCTTAAAACAGTGAGTCCACTGGTAGGAATTTGGTTTCCTTCCAACTCCTATCAAAGAGGCTCATGCCAATGTTACTGACAAATCCTGAATCTGCCCTGCCAAATCCCTTAGGAAAAAAAAAAAAAAAACCCTCCCAAATGTAAGAGTCAATGGGAACCTGGAGAGCATAACATAATTCATGATTCAAGAATCATTATGTGTGAATTCACATTTTTTTATTTTCTTTGTTTTAAAAAGTAAAAGTAAAACAGCTTCAAAACAAGCTAGTAGGAGAGCAGCTATAGTTAATTTGTGGCGCATTGTTAGATTCATATTAGTTATTCTCTTTTTAGCAACAAAATTGTATTTTATTTATACTTTTGCAAAGTTAGTAACATGTGCCACAAGCTTTCCTAGTGACTAATCGCTGACTTTAAACAGATAGGATGTTTATCTCAGGACTGAGGTAGCTTCTTTACTTTAGGCACTGATGTCTAGTCTTGCCTACACACATTTTATTGATTTCCTAGCTTCCATGGCTCCTAACATATTTACATTACTTTTTTTGTTTTGTTTTGTCAGAGATGTGTGTTTTAATGCAGTTAGAGAAGCTGTATTTGGAAAAGTCTTTAAAGGACCTTTCATACTTGATGCCAGTCCAAAGATTGTAGGTACTTGAATTCAGCAAAATAATCCATATAGACCAAGAGTCCATAACAGTAGTGAGTTATCAGCACATCTAGAAATTGTCAGAAGTTGTTGACTTGTCATGTTTATTCAAGAAAATCTTATAGAGCATGTGACACAAGAACATACAAAATATAAAATTGGCTAAGGGATCATTTATGTACAACTAGAGTTTCTGTACTTTATAAATATTGTCTCTTCTATGACACTTTTTTACAAATAAAGATTTTTTATAAATACAATTTCCTTTAATTATTTCCCTTTTAAGTGAAAGCTCCTTGAGGTATGGGAACCATTTGTTTGGTTTTATTTCTGTCACCTAATGTTTTACTTAGAGATTCAACAATCATTTGTGGAAATAAACATGAAACCCCTAGCTACTTTTGTCAAGTGTTTAAAGAACACTACTTAGAAAATTCTGCTTAGAGTTGGATGAGTGACTTAAAAGTGAAGTAAGAATAGTACTAGATGGTACTGTGAATGGGAGATAACTCATGAATGACAAATATTTTCCCAATTTTTTTTTATTTTAAAGAGTAAAAACAAATGGCAAAAACAAAGACAATTTTTTGCAATGATTTTCACTCCAACTAAGAAGAGCATTATTTTTTCTTTCTATGACCTAGAATTTAGCGTTTTTCTGCTTAAATTAAGATTTGTTTTTAGTATAAAATGTATAGCTGTAGCACCTAATGTGTGTTCTAATAATAAAAAATTATTTCAAAATTGGAAGTCAATCATTTAAAATAGTTTCTACAAGAGTTGCATGCTACAGTTAGATGGGGCAACTAACAATTTCTGATAACATGGATCGACTCAGATCCCCTGGAGACAAGGTACCTTTTTTTTTTTTTCTGTAAAGGTGCCTGTTGCAATTGAGTGTGCACTTAAGGTTGACAGCCTGTAGTCTATAAGAAAACTTTATCCTGTCTGTCTTCTCACTGCCCTTCCAAAATACAGGAAGCCATATTTTTTGTTCCTAGGAAGTTTGACTGCACAGATTCCTTTTATTCAAAATGCTGAACTTTGAAATTTTAGCTTGTTTTTTCAGCAATCAGAGAAGCTGAGATAGAATTTAATTAATCTGTATTTTGAAAAGCAGGCCTAACAGCATTCTGTGTTCCTAATGTAATAAAGTGCTCAGAATTGCAAAGTTAATAGGAATTTTAACTTGGCTTGCAAAATTATATGTATAAGAAACATACCAGAGAAAGTCTGATTACTTTTTTTAAAGATGACATCAAGAAGGGCAGGCCAGATAACTCAGTGGATTAAAGTGCCTGCTTAGGAAGTTGCAGGGACCAGGGTTCAATCACCAGTGTGCCATGCTGGCCTTGCTCCTGGGGCTCACTGAGACTGCGATTGAGACTTGGTGTGGTAATCCCAGAGCTTGGAAGGCTGAAAATAGGAGGATCACTTTTGAGTCTGATCTGTATAGTGAGACCCTGTAATAAATACATAAAAAATAGATGACATCAGGAATAAGTGTACAAATTCAAGCTATTATTGGGTCCTTTTTCTTCTACTACTCCCTCTTTCTGGCAAGAAGGTGTTCTATCCACAATCATCAGTAGAAACAATGAGGACTCTGTAGGTTCAGTGGACATTCTTTAAACTTACACAGTAATCAAGCTGCCCTGTATATTCAGATTTACCCACTACTTTCTCTGAATAGCTTTATTTCTCTAATGGATTTATTTAGGCCACCCTATTGGCAAACTACCACAGTTTGATAAGTCTCTACCTTTATTAACCCCATCAAAATGGACTTGTCCTTACCTTTTGCACTGACTATAGCTGGCCTGAATCTATAACACATAACTCTTACAACCTTCATGTCAAAAGGGTAGGTTTCGTGAGTAAACCCACAATTCAGAAAGATCAGGATACCTCCTTTTTGAAAGAACCATTGAAGACATACTGTAGCAAAAATCTGCCTCAATAAAAGCTATTTTTAAAAAATATGCTGAGTATGTATCAGAGAATCAGATTATACTCATCTGGAGAAATGTATGTGAAAAAATGCCCTAAACAGCAAACCACATCTATAGGGCTCTGTGCAGCAAACAATGAAAAGTTGGATGCCCTAACAGGCAGGTCAAGACCTCTTTTGATTAGAATGTGGGTTTTGGAAGAGGAAAAATCAAACTCTTTTAATCTTTGTTTCTTTTCATAAGGTGGAGACAGGAGACAGTTGCACATCCTAAGTATTTCAAACAGGAAAAAAATCATTTTCAGCAGTCTGTGAGTGGCTTTGAGTGAGAGCAGACTTCTATGTAGGAATGATCTATGGACCAGGGATTACACCCTTTTGCTCATACAAAAACTGATTGCATGATCCACAGCTGGAGTTAATCCAGATTCCTGTTTAATTAAATAGGAGCCATTACTCTATTACATTACATCAAAGCCCATGAAGGTGACACAGAGGTGAAATAGAAAATGTAAATTTTCAATCCTTAGTTTCTTATGTAGTGAAGGGATAACAAATTCTAGTTACAGGCAGCTTTGTTTGTGAGAAAAGAATATAAATATAAGGGATACATCTATGACCGTTTCAGTTTCCCATCAGAATCATCCTTCAAATACTCATAATTTTTGTGGGGCATGTGGCTTGATAGATAAACCCAAAAATATGTCAATAAAACAATTATTTTACACAAGGAAAATATACGAAGTGATCCCTGTGGAAATGGTATGATAGATATTATACTGAATGCATCCAAAAGTAAGGTTAGCTAAAAACGGTACTGCAAGGCACAGCTTACAAAGTTTAATTCAGTGAATCACCATGTTTATTATTCTTACTATTCAGAGCTTAAATGTTTATTGAAACCTGTACTCAAACAGTTATGTTTTCACTGGAACTGAAATGAACAAAAGAAGGCTTTGTTAAAAGGACAGAATTGTCACTTTAGGAACTATTCCTAAGTTATCACCATCTGTCATAGAGTGGTGTGTGTCTGTTTCTCTGTGTATTTGTGTATGTATACATCAAACGGAAATGCCTTTCAATAGGACTTTCCTATCAACCATCTTCTCACTGAATTAAAGCTTCCAGTGGAAAAAAGAGAGTAAACTTTCAGCTGGAGGAATATGTCAAAAAAGCTCTCTCCGCCTTCACTTTCCATGAGAAGGAAGTGTAGTTCTTTTAGTGACGATTGCAATGTAGGCACCTAGTCTTTTAACAAACTCTACAAAATGCCTTCAGAATGGATAGCCACATCTAAGGATTTCTCATTGGCACAGTGTTGCAGTTCTTGGCTTTATTTCTCAGTCCGAATGCTGTGATCACCATTGCACTTGAATGGTGAAGAGCAAATTCTCTTCTTGGTTCTACAAGGGAAAAGAAAATGTAAAATCCAGATTGTCACCCATGATAAAACCAAAGGAAATATAATAGTTCTTGGCAATGCTATTGCTTCTGATGTTTCCTCCAGAGGGGTTGATAGTATATAATTTAAAGACCATAGGTCTCAAATTATAAATCAGTGAAACACAAAGAGTTAATGAATCTAAGAGTTGGTTATTTTTTTCCAAAAAACCCCATACCTTTGGTATATTTTAGGTATATATGACGATCACATTCATCATAGGGAATTTGTAACTATACATGATATAACTTGATTATTTTTCCCCTTTCCCATATTCTCCCCTCAATTTTCTTTCCCTATTTATTTACAAAAGCTTTGTTTCTGTTTTATCATTCTCATTTTTTATTTTCCTTCTCTTCCCTTTCCCCTCCACCCTCTTTGTTCCTCTTTCCATCTGAACATTTTCTTTCTATTTCAGAATATCTACTACACATTTTGTTCGTTGTTTACACTTTCAGTAAGAGTTGATTCTTCACCAGAAAAAATGCATGGATGTCTACAGAAAGAGAGTATTTGTATCTCCTAACACATTCAGTGAAACCTGCACAAAACTGTTGCATAATAGGATTAATTATACTTGTACAACATATTCGTGCTGAACATCATTCCAATAGTTTTTTGCCATCCATGTGATATGCCTCCTGTGATGCAGTGCACCAGCTTAAAGGATTTCATGCAAAATACAAGTCTTACTCAACTTTTACCTGAACTTTTCTAATGAGCAGCAGAAGAAACAAAGAAGAGCCCTCCATCACTGGTGTAGTGTGAGACTCTTTTATTATCTCTCTCTGCTGAATTGTGCCCTTAACCAATACAAAATGACTTTTCTTTGCTTCTTCTGGTCAATTTTGGCTTGAAGTCTACTTTGAAATTAGGTTAGCTAATTGTATATTTCTGAGTCCCCATTGCATGAAATATAGTTTTTCTATACTTTCATTTTTAATCTCTGTGGTCCTTTTTGATTAAATGTGTTTTTACTTACTGGATATTGTTCAGTTATTTCTTGCCCATTTTTTGCCAAGCAATGTCACTGGATTGGAAGTTGAGACCATTCACTTTGAAAGCTATTACTGAAAGGCACTAATTTAGTCTTGTAATTGCTGTATTTTCCTGTTGCTGACCTTTAGCTGTTTACCCTACCAGGTGCATTTGTTCTGTTAGATTTTTTTTTTTTTTTTTTTTT
>NW_004524667.1:179800-183517 GCF_000260255.1 Octodon degus | reverse complement strand
TTTTTTTCATTTTTAAAGAATACAACATTGTAATAGAAAAAGTAGCATTAGAAGTGATACAAGATTTCACTAAACAAAGTGATAGGAATTCAACAGTGGTTGCTCTATTACATGATGCTGTCTTCAACTTAGTTGGTCAGGTTACCCGATACAAACCTGTAAGATTTGTTTAAGGAAAAAGAAGCAATAACAATAAAAAAAAGAAGTTACAAGAAATTCAAAAGAGGAAAAATATTAAGTAAGAGAGTAAGAAAAAAACTTCTTTTCAAAGGACCAGCAGAAATCTACAATAAAATTATCCAAATTATTCTGCATATATACTTAAACATATCTTTCCCTTCTTTCATTTGTCTTTTTCCTCATCACCATTTTTTCCCCATTGCACAATTTCTTTCCCTTTCACAGTATCTATTGTAACTTTTAGATTTTAATTGCTCTTTCAGATTCTAACACTAGAGTTTGCACATACAATGTTTGCACATGTGGATCTGATTTGTCTCACCAACATAGTCTCTTGCTGCATCGATTTACCTACAAAAACATAGAATTTATCTTTTTTAGAGATGAATAACATTACATTGTGTAAAAATACCGTGTCCTTTTGATGCAGTCCTCAGCTGATGGGAATCTGGGTTGTTTTCAAGATTTAACTATGACAAATTGTGCTGCTATAAACATGGGTACACATATAGCACTGTGGTATGATAATTTCTGTTATTTGGAAAAATATGTAGGAGGGGAATAACTGGCTTGAATGGGATCTCCAATCCTAGATTTTTGAGAAATCTACAAACTATTTTCCATAATGACTATACCATCTTACACTCCCTCCAACAGTGGAGAATGGTTGCTTTTTCATCCACAGCCTCTCTAGCATTTGTTATTGGTTGACTTTTCATGGTAGCCATCCCGTTTTGGCATGATATCTCTGTGTTGTTTTAATTTGAATCTCTTGAATGACCAGTGATGTTGAACATTTTTTCATATATTTGTTTTCCATTTGCATGTCTTCATTTGTGAATTGAATATTTATCTCAGATAGTCATTTTTGTATTGAGTCTGATTTTTGGTAGCCTGATTTCTAAAAGTTTTTTATATGTTCTAGGTAAGAGTCCTTTGTGTGATGGACAGTCTGCTATACTTTTTTCCCACTTTATGGGTTCTCTTTTTACTTTGTTGGTGATTTCTTTTGACATGCAGAAGTTTTTCTACAAGATGAGATCAGGGGCTGGGGAGATGGCTCAGTAAAATGAGTACTTCCCTGGCAAGCACAAGGGCCTGAATTCAATCCCTGGTTCCACCAAAAAAATTAAAATTAAATAAATAAATAAATAAACTCAAATAAATAAATAAATAAATGAGATCAGATCCCAATTGTTAATTCTTTGAAGTTTTTCCCATGCAGTTTGATTTTGTTCATGAACTCTTTACCTTCTATGTCAAGATTTCTGCCTACTTTGTCTTCCAGAAAATTTAGTGTTTCAATACTTAATGTTTCAATACTTTAGTGTTTTAATACTTAAATTTTTGATCCTTTTGACTGTAGTTTTGTGCAAGGTGATAAGCTTGAGTCCATTTTAAGTCTTTGGCATATGGAAAGATAGTTTTTTTCAGCACCATTTTTTAAAGAAGCTATCTTCCTTCCAGAGAATATGTCAGGCCCCTTCATCAAAGACAGTGTGGTTGAGGGCCAGCAAGATAGCCCAGTGGACTAGGTGCCTGCTCAGACAAGCACAGGAACTGGGTTCAAACCCTGTCAGTACATGCTGCACCAGACCCACCACTGGGCCCACTAAGCTAGTCATTGAGACCGGGTGAGGTATTGCACATCTGTAATCCCAACACTGGGAAGGATGAAAACAGGAGGATCACCAGGAGTCTAAGCTGCTGAGTGAGACTCCATACTAAACTAAAAGAGAGAGAGAGAGAAAGTGGCTGAGTGTGCTTACAGTTGTGTTTACATCTTCTAATCTGTTCAATTGATTCTCAGGTCAGCTTTTGAAATTTTTTATTTTTTTGCCAGTGCCATGCTCATTTTATTACTGTGGCTTTGTAGTATACTTTCAAGTCAGGTATCATGATGGATCCTGTCTTTCCTTTGCTACTCAGAATTGCTGTTGTGATTCTAGGTCTCTTCTGGTTCAGCAGTAATTTTAGGAATTTTTTTTCTAGGTCTGTGAGGTATACTAATGGTATTTTAGTCAGGATTGCATTGAACCTGCATAACAATTTCAAGATTGTGGCCATTTTCACAATGTTCTTCTAATCCAGGAGTAAGGAATACTTTCCATTTTCTGAAATCCTCTTCAATCTCTTTTTTCAGAGTGGCATAATTTTCACTGTATAAATCTTTTACTTCCTTTGTGAGATTGATTCCTAAGTATTTCATTTTTGGGGTGTTACTGTGAAACTCTCAATGAGTTTGAGAGAATTACTTCCTTTTCAATTTCACTGAAGAGTTTGAGAAGACTTGGCATTATGTTGTCCTTAAATTTATTAAAGAATTCATCTGTGAATCCATTCAGCACCTGGGATTTTCTTTGTTGGCAGATTTTTAAATTACATTTTCAATTTAATTGGCCGATATTGAGTTATTCAGATTTTTATATCTTCTTGATTTAGCTTTGGCACTTTATATGTATGATGTAAACTGTCAATTTCTTCTGATTCCTCTCTTGGTGGTTTCCATAATTTCTCTCTTGGTGTATTCATTTTTTGCGTATACAAATGATATTGATTTTTGAGGGTTGACTTTGTATTTTGTTACATGGCTGAACTTGGTCATTAAGCATACAAGTCTCTTAGTGGAGTTTTGGGGGGTCTTCTATGTAGAGTATCATGTCATCTGCAAACAATGATAATGGAATTTCTTCTTTTCAAGTCCTTATTTTTTAAATTTCTTTCTCTTGTTTATTGCTTGGGATAATGTTTCCAAAAGTATATTGAACAGGAGTGGTGAGAGTGGAAATCCTTGTCTTGTTCCTGATATTAAGGTGAAGGCTTTCAATTTTTGTTCATAAAGTATGATGCTAGCTGTTGATTTGTTGTAGAGGCTTTTATCAAGTTGAGATAAAGATCATCTATTCCAATTCTGTTTCATGTTTTTATCATGAATGAGTGTTAAACTTTGTCAAAAGCTTTTTCTTCATCTATTGAGGTGATCATGTGTTTTGCATCTTTGGCTCCTTTAATGTACTATTTTACATGTATGGTTCTGCATATATTAAACCATCCTTGCATTACTGGGATGAATTCCACTTGGTCATGATGATTTGCTGCATTCTGCTTGCTAGTGTTTTACTGAGGATTTTTGAATCTGTGTTCAAGGGAGACTGGCCTGTAGTTGTCTTTTTTTTTTTTTGGGTCCTTCTCTGCTTTTGGTATCAAAGTAATACTTGCCTCCCTGAATGAGTTTGAGAGAATTGCTTCCCTTTCAATTTCACTAAAGAGTTTGAAAAGCCTTGGCATTAGGTTGTCCCTAAATTTATTGTGTAATTCAGCTGTGAATCCATTCAGGATATGGGCTTTTCTTTGTTAGCAGATTTTTAAATTACAGTTTCAGTTTCATTGGCTGATACTGAATTATTCAGATTTTTATATCTTCTTGATTTAGCTTTGTCACTTTATATGTATGATACAAACTGTCAATTTCTTCTGCATTTTCCATTCTGTGAGACTAAAGGTTTTTTAAATAATTATTAATAAATTTCTGAATTT
>NW_004524667.1:163089-179700 GCF_000260255.1 Octodon degus | reverse complement strand
TATATATATTCTCTTCTTGCAGTTTTGCCCTAACAGGTATGTGGAGACCTTCTTTGTCTCTTTTAATCACATTTGGTTTGAAGTTAACCCTGCCAGCAATGAGAATAGTTACCCCTACTTTGTTCTGGGTTCCTATGACATGGGGTATTGGTTTCTATCCTGTGACATTCAGTCTACTAATTTCTTTTTGAGTTAAATGTGTTTCTTGTATGCAGCATATCACTGGATTTTGTTTCTCCACACGCTTTGCCAATCTGCTTCTTTTTTGGTGAATCGAAGTCATTTATATTGATAATAATAACTAATATGTATTGTCTTATCTTTGTTATGCTGTTTTCCTACTGTAGGATCCCTATTTTTCTCTTTTGCTTATTTGCTTTCTCTGCTCGGTTGTTCTTTTCTGTTGTTGTTGAGGTTGTGGTCATCTTTGTCTCTTTCTAAAATATCTATCAGTATTCTTCATAGGGTTGGTTTGGTTGTCATGAATTTCTTTAGTTGTTCTTTTTCATGGATGTATCTATCTCCCCATTAAATTTCATAGATAGTTTTTCAAGATACATCAGTCTGGGTTGAAAGTTTGTTTTTTTCTTTTTTATGGTTGAAAACAAAATTTTAAATAAATAACAATGTTTGCCCTAGTATATAGAAAAATAGGCAAAATTGTGTACATAATATACTACATTAGCACATAAGCAGGTAACATATCAGGACATGAGAAACACAATTTGCTCATTTAGAAGTTATGTAAAAATAAATCAATGTTGTCAAAAACAAATGTTCACTAGATCATCTTATGTCAACTGATAAAAGCCCTTTATGACAAAAAAAGGCAACATCATACTAAATGGACAAAAATTGAAAGTCTTCACTTTAAAATCAGGAACAAGTCAGAGGACCCTCACTGTCAACACTCTTGTTTAATATAGCTCTGGAAACAGTAGCCAGGACAATTAGATAAGAGAAAGAAATAAAAGGAATAATGACTGGAAGCAAATAACTGAACTTATCATTATTTGCAGATGACATGATACCCCACTGAGACTTATAATTTTAATAACCAAATTCAGTAGTGCAGCAAGATAAAAAGGCAACACTCAAAAGTCAATAGCATTTCTATACACAATGAATGTGACGTGAGAAATTATGGAAGCCATGCCTTTCACAATAACACCCTAAAACTGGCATACTTAGGAATCAATCTGACAAAAGTAGCAAAAGCTGTTTTCTTTTAGAACTTCAAATATCTCACTCAAAACTCTTCTTCATTTGATGGTCTGTGTTGAGAAATCTGCTGTGATTCTGATCAGCTTTCCATCATAGGGGATTTGTTCCTTTTTTCTAACAGCTTTTAACACTCTGTTCTTTTGCCCAATTTCTGGGATCTTGATTATGTGTCTGGGTGATGATTTTTTTATTAGAGATAGCTGGAATTTTATTTTTTTTTTGGATAACTATATGAGATTATTTTTCCTTTATTGAGAAATCTGCTACTACTTCTGCAAATACTCTTTTCATGATTTTTTAAATTATCTCCAGTTGTTTCATTGATACCTATTAGTCTTATATTACTTTCTTTGCATCATCTTGCAGGTGTTGTATTGTTATTTCCTGGTGTCTCGTTATTTTTAAGAGATGTTTCCTTTCATACTCACTAGGAGCAATGCTACTTTAAGGTTTGAAATTCTATGTTTTGTTTCATTCATGTGGTTCCATTCAATGGAATTCTTAATGTACTGGATATCAGTTCGAATCTGTTTCTTGTATTGTGGTTCTTTCCTGTATTGTTCATTCAATGTTTCCATCATTTTCCTTTTCCCTTCTATTTTTTATCTGTGTCTTTCTTAAATGTATTGAACAATTTTTTCATGATTGTTGTCATTTCCTTTTATATATGAGAGATAATTTCTGATCTGATTTCCTCTATGGCCTGATGAAATTGTTTCTTTACTTCAGCTGCTATCATCTCAGAAATTTCAGGTGTGTGACTTCCAAGCTCTTCTATGACCTTGTCTCCTGGACTTGCTTTGGGTGAGGTTGAGGTGAGATTACCTTTTATTTGTTCCTTTTGTCTTTTTTTGCAGTGATCATAAGTGGGCAGAGTGTAGCTCAACAAGGTCCTCCACAGTGTACGAGGGCATAGAAGGCTCACCAGAGCTCCTACTCTGTGGGATTCAATGTGATTTGTACCTCATTAAGGAGTCAGGGCAAGCTGCAGTTCATAAAGGATCCAATGATGATGAATGCAGGCTGAAGTTGTACAAGGCTCTGTTGAGGTGGATTGGCACAGGGTAGTGCTCTGCAAGGCTCCTACAGGCCACTATCATAGTCAGGGCTTTCTGTTGGTCTTGAGGGTAAGGAGTGGGAGCCCTACTCAGCAAATTCCAGCCAGAAGCTTTGGGAGTGGGGCTAGGGCTGTGGAGTATCCCTTACAATCTTCAGTGTATTGGAAGGTGGCCTGAATCAGCAAACTGGCTAGGGGCACAGGTTAGCCTACTAGGTCTCTGTGGCAGTTTTCAGGCCAGACAGGGGCTGTGGAACTCAGCAAACCCCTGGATGCTGTGCTCAAGGTCTTCTCACTGAGCAGCCTTATCCTGTGCAGTCCTTGCTCACAACCAGATCTCTTCTTGCCTCAAAGGGTAGTCCAATATTTTGTACTTCATCTCACCAGTCTTGTCCATCCTGCCAAGGACAGAAAGATGACATCATTGCAAAGGTTCTTGAATTCTTAAAGTGACCCATCAGTAGTGATGCCCTGACTGTCAAGACAGCCACTAGAAGTGAGACTGCACTCTGACGCGGAAGCCCCAGAGCTCAGACTCAGCTTCCCAGATGGTCCAGTAGGACTAAAGGACCCTTGGCCTGCCTCCTCCCTCTGGCCAGACTAACATCTCTACCTGTCAGGGCATGGCTTGTGGGCCTCTTAAGGTAGTTTCTCTTACAGTGGACTGGCTTTTGACAGCAGTAGTAGGTGAACCTCATTGTCGTTGAACTCTTCCTGGAGCCCAGAGAATCAAACTTAGGGTTTGTTTTAAGGCTACAACAAAGGCAGTCATTTTTGGTCTTTTTGTTTTTTCTCCCTGGTTCTTTCCCAGTTTTAATTATAGGACATTGTTTTTTTTTAGTGTTCTATAAAGTATCAAGTGAGTTGTCTGGAGCAAAAAAACTATTTATTTATTTATTTATTTATCCAAAGCTAAGTAATGAACTTATCTGTAAAAGTAATCTGTCCCCTTACTGAATTAGCATCTCAAAAAGTATACTTTACCCAAACATTTTAAGAAATCAGAGGGGTGTTTATTTTTTTCCTGGTAAATAGCTGAAATTTAATAACTGAAGGTTTGGCCTTAGTTTTTTAGACCTTTAAGAATATACATTAGAAAATATTTTTTATTACAATCTCCTGCCTGGCTATTAGGGCAGCAGGGGTCTGACTGCTTTGGCTCCAGTGGGAGTAGGTAATTCCTGTTACAGCTAAACTATGATAGACTGGCTGTTTATCTTTTGGTTGTTTTAAAATTAACAATATGACATTTATTTTTAAATGTAACATTAGCCTATAATGTTGTCTATCTTTTTATAGAAGTCAAAACTTGGTTTAAGATTAACATTACATAAATATTTTAGCAACTAAAGATTTAACCTTGAAACTTACAGGTGAAACTTATTATTTAGCATCACATTTTTACATGTTGGTAAAAACACAATACAGCTGGCAATCATCTTATTTTTAGTTAATATAGTTAATATATTTAGTTAATATATAAAGCAGATTTTTAGTGGTCAGAAACCAGTTTTTATCAAGGAACCTTCAGGTATGGCTCATACAACCAGAGACGTCTTAGCCATAGACTTCAGTGGGGATTTACCAAAGATCGGCTGGAAAAGCCTGTCTTTTGTTTTTAAGAGTGGCAGCTGTTTTAGAGTTTACTAGCTGGCAGAGTAAACACTGTTTATCTAAATTTTATAAGGAATATCTTAAAAGCCCGAACAAGGTTAATTAAGTACTTTATAATAAAAGCCTTATGTTTTAACCTTTTTTTATCCAATTAAATGATAAATGATAACTAAAAAGGTCAATTTTTTATATATATTTAAATGTGTTTTGGTTTCTTAAGTGTGCTGTTTTTGGAGATAGCTCCTTTTGATGTCACCCAGAAGTTGGTTCTCTCCACTGTGTCTCAGGTTTAGTCTCCCGAAGGAGACCTGCCCAGTACACTAAGCCAGGACATGGTTTTTATATGTGTCCTCCTAGACGGGCATAGTCCTCTTTGTCTCATCTGACCCAGAGACGGGCTATGTGTCCTTCCTAGAATGACTTTCCTGTCTTTGGCATTAACAAACGCTCATTTTCTAAGGGCTTTACCTCGCTGGAACAATCAGAGTTTTTAATTTTTACATGCCTTTTAAAAAAGAAAGTACAAAGAGATAGGAAAATTAGGGGTAAAGTCAAAGCAAGGAAACTGAAACAGATCAGGCCGACATTCCCTCTAACATGTGGAGGGGGATCAGAACCAGTCTATCCCAGTGAAACCTGTCCTCCAAGTCTTTAAGAACAGTTGCCAACCTAATGTCATTTAACTGGCAAAAAGAGTCCCGTTTTTTATATAGGCATGTAGGTTTTTTTAAGTCTAAGCTGGCTAAAAGTCCCATTTTATAGAAGTTTACATAAAATCCATAGGAAGCTTATTAACCTTACCCTCTCTAGTACTATTGTCTAAAATTGAACAAGGAATACCAGTACATTTAGCAACTAGTTCAAATGTAGCATATACAAATATAAAAGTCATAAAATGTCCCATTAAAGAAATATCATAACCTTATAACAATTTTATGTTTTAGCTTAAATTTACCAACACATTTTGACCAATATTTTAACAATATTATAATGAATTTAGTACTGGTTGGCAGGTGGAACAAGCAGGCTCTGAGGGTGATGGTTGGGAGTCATAGCCACTTTTTATCAGTTGGAACTGCCAGTGTGACCAGGTGGAATTAGTCAGTTGTCTGGGAATGGTGTCCAGAACAGCAAACCTTGAGTCATTTCAGGGGGTCAGCAATGGACCGTGGAGGATGTCAGCTCCGAGTCCTTTAGGGGGACTAGGAGGGGGATCCCAAGAGGGTGCAGGTGGGTGGATCCTGGATGAGGTCAATCCAGACTTATATATAGATGATTTGATCTGGATGGACAGGCTGGTCAAAAATGACATGGCGAAGACTTGAGCTGTGAAGAGAACAAAATTGCCCTCGGGAGGCCAAGAGATATTAAAGGGGGACCATTTAAGTTTACAAGGAGTTTATACTTTTGCCAGGGAACACAGGTTCTCAGAATCCCTTTTACTTGTTTTCTGAAATCTTTAAAACATTTGTAACAGACAAAACATAGACATACATAAATAGACCAAATAAAACCAAAAAATTAACAGGTGCCCAATATATGGAAAACAGATCCCCCACAATCAGGACTTAGCTCTATGCAAGAACAATTAACAGGCGCCCAATGTATGGAGAACAGATCCCCCACAATCAGGACTTAGCTCCTCACAAGAGGCAGGAAAACAGCAAAAATAATTTTTAAAGACTAGTCTATATACCAGAATCAAGCCTAGGGGTATCAAGTAGGGTCAAGCAAAAGCTGCTAGCCTCCTGCAGTTAGAATCTGTAGGGGTAGGGGGTTTCAAGATCAAGGTCTGTAGGGATACCAAGAAGGGTCGAGCACAAGCTGCTAGCCCCCCACAGTCAGAATCTGTAGGGGTAGGGGAGAAAGAGACCAACAAGTACAAGTGAAACACAGCTCTTCGGTGAAAGGGACACCTAGGTCCGTTCGCCTCACTGCAAGTGAGATCTCCCAAGACCAAGACCAAGTTAGTAAACCAAGTTAGTAGAGGTGTATTAAGGACCAGGAGACCGGCTCTGCGGCAAAAATAGACCAAGTTAGTAAACCAAGTTAGTAAGCCAAGTTAGTAGAGATGCATTAGAAGAACCACACTTGAAGAGACAAAAAGAAAGCAACGAGATAAAGTGAAAGGAGAAGTTGACGTGGTGGTCGCAGTTTTAAAATCTGTAAAGTCAAATCAAAAACCAAGCTGGCGTGACAAAATTTAGGTTGAAATTTACTTACCGCGTTAAAAAGAAGAGGCCTTTAGGGATCCCGGACGAGCCCCCAAATATTGTAACTCAAAAATCAGATGACAACGAGGCAAGTCCAAAAGTTAAAAGAAGCGCTTTATTTTAGCTGGTACCCAGCGGCAACACCCGTCACAAAGTGCCTAAATGCGCGCCGAGCATTGACAAGGGTCAGTATTTAAGCTTGAAAACAGGGAGCGGGTGGAGAGGAATAGTTCATTGAGATAAGGTTTGGGGAACAGATATCATAAGACTTGAGTCACAGGGGTGAGGAATTGGGAGGGGTTGGCGCATACAGAAAAGGAACTCGGCCAGGTTAGAAGGACAACAAAATGGGGTCAATTTTGACAGGGTACAACTATATATATATATATTCTTTTCTACCCCAAACACAGGTTTTAAGTTTTATAATTATGCAAAATTATATTTGATTTCTTAAATGCCTTCAGTTAAGTGTTATTGAGGATAAATTACTATGATTTAAAGCAGACAAAGCAAGTCTTTCCTTCATAAAATGCAGCATTTATTGACAAGAAAACCACTGAGAAAAATCCCTTAATCTATATTTTAAAACTGCCATGAGCACTGTAATATATGAAGCCAAATTATAGCCTAACCCTGCTGAGCATGCATGTTTGTGTGTGTGTGTGCGAGAGAGAGAGAGAGGGAGAGAGAGAGAGAGAGAGAGAGAGAGAGAGAGAGAGAGAGAGAAAGTGACAGAGGGAATCTTTGGAAAATATCTCTGACATCTGAGCTGAGAGCTGAATATGAGCCGAGTTGAATATTCACCCAGGTTCAGATGTTGTATTCAAGAGAACAAATGTGTGCTTAGATTTTGAAGAGGTGGCAGGGAGGGCCCTGTGGACTACTGAAGGACCAAAGTGACTGGAGGAAAAGGACAGGCATAATATAAGTTCAAGGGAAGTAGGATGTTTTGCACAACTGTACTGTGGACTTCTGCTGATCTATGGAAAGGAGCTGGTAATTCTTAATCTATTTTGTCTTTTTTTAAATCAATTCCTTTTTATCCATTCTTCCTTCCTTACATATTTTTTCTTTCTTCTTCAAATTTTGCATACAAATGTCTGCTAATATGAACAATTAATTTGAAGACAAGACTATACAATACAACAAATGCTGTGAAATTCATATTATCTTGTTTAGTGAAATTCTGCATATTTGAATTTTTTCTGCTTTAATACTACTTCATACTCTCTTTAAAATAAAATTCAAAGGGAAGGAAGGAACTAAACTAGATTGAGAGCTATGAATTACTATATTTAAAGACCAGTGAGAAGACATTAACTTTTCTTAAAAAAAAAGAAGTGATTTGATAGGACTTTCATTTTAAAATGATGAAAGCAGGGAGAATCAATGGGATGCTGTTGGTGTGATGCACCTGAGAGCTGATGTCATCTTAGGCTATCCTAGTAGATGAGATGGAGTGGCAAAGGCATGTTCAACACATGCGAGGTTATTTTCACAGAAGTGAAGATGTCATGCTAAGTACTGGAACTCTTGCAATAAAAGGCTTAAATGGTTTCATACTTGTGTTAATTGACTTTCTTTGGCTGTAATAAAATACTATGGAAAGAAGACAAAGTATAAAATATTTATTTTGGTTCATGGCTTAAGGTTTCAGTGCTTCGTCAGCTGGCTCCATTGCCCTGAGTTCTGTACTGAAACAGAAATATCAGGGCTGAAGGGTGTGATGAAGGGTGACAGACCGACAGACAGTCAGACAGAGACATAGACAGGGAGAGACAGAGACAGAGACAAAAAGAAAGAGAGACATAGTAGGAGGAGCAGGAGGAAAGGGGAAAGAAAAATGTCTTAGTTACTTTTCTTGTTGCTGAGGCAAAATATTTAGCCTCCAAAGTTAAAGGAAGAAAGGTTTCTTCATTTCACAGCTTGTGGAGGTTTCAGTTCACACACAGGTGCCTCCAGGGCAAGGTGGCCTGGCAGAGGGGCATTGTAGAGGAGAAAAAAAAGGTCATGGTGTGGAAGGCAGAAGGGCAAAAGTAAAAACCACCAAGTGACAGGCAACCCCAACCACTCTCTTCTGCCCCTTGCATTCTGTCCAGACTACCTGCCCTTAGGATAGGTAGCACTCATAACCAGAGAAGGCCTTCCCATTATCCCCTCCTACACTATTTCAAACCGATCCGTGGACTAATTTATTAATCACACTTGTTCCCAGAATCACACACTTAATCCCAGCACCACATGTTCTAGATTAGCTGGCCCTTGGGTCACATTTCATTTCAGTTTCCTTACAGGTGACCTTTCATTCATTAAAAATAGATGACAACATGAAAAGAATGTAGAAACGAAGGAAGAATACTCTTTTTTCTTCTACTTCTTAAAGAAACACAATAACCTCTATTTTTCTACCTCAAATTTTCCCAAAGGCAGAAAGGGAATTTCTTTGTACTTGGCTAAAGAAATAGTACAGAAAGCACTCCCTTACTTTCATTCTTAGGTTGTTGAGAACACAGTGGAAATGTATGTGTTTAGATTCCATGTGATTAAGAACTACATTTCTATGGGGTTCAGAGGAAAGAGAAATGGACTGCTTGGCAGAGGATCATGAGAAGAAGACCTTGCAGAGAAATAGAATTCAAGTTTGATCTCAAGGTCTGAATAGGAGCCTATCCAGTGCAGAAGGAGAAGCAAAACAAGTAGGTAGAGGTAGTGGAATGTACAAGGCAATTGAGAAATAATAATCTGCTGCAGTAAGGACATAAAATGATGCATCTGGAATGCACAATGTCAGAAGATGATTCCAGAACGGCAGATACAGGTAACATCGTGGAGGGTTCAGAATATTACGTTGAGGAGTGCAGGCATTTTCTTTTAGGGAATGAGGACACACAGTAATTTTTTTCTGTATTTAATGTAATCAGATGTGGATTTTAGGGAATTGGTTTGAGAGAAATACTTGCAGAAAAATTGCAAGAGAGTAATATCTGAATTAAGGAAAATCTATGAAAGGCTACTGCAATTGTCCTAAAAAGATATTTATGTAGTATCTCGCCAGAAACTATAACAAAAACTTAATATGCATAGTAACTTGAATGTGTAGGGCTTGGAATTATTCTGCCTAAATTCAAGTCCAGACTCCTCCACTTACTGTCTGACTCCTCCACATATGCAAATTACTTAACTTCCTGTGTCCTCATCTAGATAATTTTGATAGTAAAATATATGGAGAGGTTTTTGTAAAAAGTAAATATATGAGTAATTCTAAATGACTGGTTATGTGATGCTTATTTGTACCTCTTTTATCCAAAGAACATCTCCTGAAGTGAGAATCATTATTCCTACACTGCAGATGAGGATAATGAGTCTCAAATGGTTGCGTAGCTCACTCCAGATGAGGAATAATGTGGAAAGGATTGAGCTGGCATTTGGGCCCCATTCTCTTGGATCTTGAAATACAGCATTCTCTTTTTAAGGAGCTGCCAGGGGGTGGTTAGAGGCTGGTGAATCTAACTGATATTGTGGAATAGAACCTACAGGAAGTGAAGTGACTTCTGAAGGCACTTGAGTAATGGAAGAGAGAAAGGTTGGCTGTTCAAGGTAGGCTGACGTACCTCTGTACACAGACTAGTTAGGCATGTGCCAGAGACTTCGTCATCTGTCTCTGATGCAATTTATTGATTTTGCATTTGCACAGTGATCAAAAGTTATGTTTCTACAAGGCACTGTATATAATCTTAGAAGAAACAACATTCATCTCACTCAACCTAAAAGGTTCTACAAAACAAATTTATGGACTTATTGCTATAGAACCTATTTCTGGGTGATTTCAAGAATCACACCAGTAAGCCCAAGCTACTAACAAGTATTGACTTTAAAAGAAAAATGCTTGAGAGTTTCAGTCTTAGGAAGGTCAAAGGGTTGGTTGGTATTTTTGCACAAGATGATTTTTCATTTATTCTTAAAAATGTGATGAACATGATGGATGCTACAGTCACAACTGTCACAAGACCAGCAGACAGGATATATTCAGACAGGAATCCATTGGGCAGTTACACACAGGCAACTGCCCATAGAAGTTGCCATAGTTAGCACAGGCCACCTGTAACCCAGATTCTAACTTGGCTCTAGTTATGCACATTTAAAAGCTCGAAGTTATCAGTTTTTTAAGTTAAAGGAAATAGATTTTTGCTTATCAAATTCATAAAGGACTGAATTACATACAAAGGTTCATGCTTTATAGTGATAAACCAACAGACATGTTAAATGAGACACTAAAGGTGGATGTTTGAGCAGTTATCTGTGATCTAGAGATAAAATAATGCATCTCAATACTGCTTCATAATTTTAAAATTATTGCAGAAGGTGCAGATTGTCATAATCTAGATGGTTAATAGACAAATTACTCTTCCATAAAAATATTTCTACCTCTAACATGGCCATGCTGAAGTAATATAGCCTTTACTCTGTAGCAAAGGGGAAGTGGGGAGAACAATTAAAAGGCAGAGTGGTTGGGGTAGCCTGTCACTTGGTTCCAACAATATGGATAAGCAAGAGCATGAAATAAAACTTTACCCTGGGAGAAGAAAAATAAGGGAAAGTTAGAATGCTATTAAAGAGGTAAAGTAACAGAATATAAAGATGATTTATATGTAGAAACTAAGACAAAATGAGAAGTAGAGGCTTATTTATACATTTCTAGCTTTGAATATGTCAAGTTAAGAATAAGACTTTATATTGGAGGAGACAGAAGTAATCTCTCTGGATGAGATTAAGTCTAGAAAGGTAGACTTAGAATTGCCAGTTTATCTATCTGAATAAGGATGAGACTTCCCAGAGAGTTTGTACAGATACGGAGGAAACGAAGGTAACCTGCAGAACTGGGTGACAACAGTTTAATGGCAAGTGGGAGAAGAGAAGCTCACAGAGAAAACCAAGCCCAGAGAGGAAGAGAGAAAAAAGCCCAGGAGGTGTTAATGCTATATAGAACAGGTTGAGAAGATTTTTCAATAAAGAGCTTTCAGTAAGGCCCATGCCATGAAGAGCAAAGTAAGGCAAAGAGAAATAATGCCTAGAGTGTAACATCACTGACTACTGAGCCGATATTGTAGTATTGGAAGGGGAGTGAGGGTGCAGAACCCTTTCAGGAATCACAGATATGAAATTCTGTCCCTCAGTTAGCATGTATGATGGCCTTTATAAAATGATGAGGTGCAGGAGTTTTTAGTTACTAGTTAGAAGTAGGCTAGCAGAGGAAAAGACGTAGAACATGAGTAATGATAAGGAAGTAATTATTGAAACATAACAGTCCTAATTTTATTAGTTCTTAGAATAAAAACATTTTTAAGTAGTTATTATCTTACACTTGCAATTGTCTGTATGATTTTCTTTCTCTGAAAGTGGAGTTTGCATATCAAATTCTGCAAAATTGTTTTTTTTTTTTTTATTACAAGTGAAGGTGATGTTTTATTGTCTGAGCTCTAGGCAAGCAGTACTGATGACAGAAGAGCACAATGGAAATTTTTATTCTAACTGAATGAACTAGTATGGGAGCATCATACTAGGAGTACTGACAGAGACAAGACTCAGGATGGGATCCCTGAGTGTGCAGCAACCACCATTCTCTAAACTACTGTTTATTCATTTGCAAATGTATTTAGGATGTTAGATTCTACACAATGCTAAGTACTGGGGAATAATATTGAGCAAAGCAGTGTTGGTCTGGCCCCTTAATCTGATCCTTAAGATAAACATTAAGCAAAGAAATGTTTGCAAATATTTCTGCTTGAAAAAGTTAGTTTGGACCAACATAGCACTAAAATGATCAAATTTTAATTAACCAAAATGTATGTGGAAAACACTTCTGTTAGAAAAACATAGGCTGAGGCTCTGGAGTGAGAGGCATCAATTAACATCTTACTCATATCTTCCTTTTGCTTCCCCTTGATTTCCCTATGCTATCCATTTGTGTTTTATTTGGAAGACAGGAAAATAATGGAAGATCAAAAAATATTTTTTAAAAAGGGGTTCAAATTTTTAAGATCAGTATAATAGAAATTGAAAGGAACTTGTAAACATAGAGTACTTGGAAATTATTATTGTTATCATTTTATACATTTAGTACAGGGTTTACAGGGTCTCACTACAAAGATTGGACTTGTAGTGATCCACTTGTTTTCATCCACCCAAGTGCTGGGATTACAGGTGTGCACCACCACACCCAGTCTCAGTGCGCCCTGGGGACAGGATCCAATCCCCTGCCCCTGTGTGTGCCTAAGCAGGTGCTTTAATCCACTGAGCTATCCAGCTGGCCCTACTGGAAATAATTTTTTAAACCATATGTATAATTCCCATTATTGAGTTCTTTATTGCTTAATTTAAAGGAAAAACGTCTTACAAGTTCCCAAGTTCTGCTGCTATTTCTGGTGGTAGAGATCTATTTGGAGGTACCTG
Source organism: Octodon degus (assembly GCF_000260255.1). Taxonomy (NCBI): domain Eukaryota; kingdom Metazoa; phylum Chordata; class Mammalia; order Rodentia; family Octodontidae; genus Octodon; species Octodon degus. Next base: position 167,142 of record NW_004524667.1, on the reverse strand, counting down.
GAGATCTTCTACTTGTGGGCAAGTTCAGGCAGATACACAGACACAGGGGAACTATGAGAAGTGTTTCTTAAGTCACCAGAGTCTCCTGCCTATTCAGGCTTTTTTTTTTTGGGGGGGGGATGGGGTATAAAAAGGAAGCTCTCTAAGTTTCCCAGGTAGAGGCAAAAATTGCAAAAGTGGTTTTAGTTTATATTGATAAAGTAAGTGAAAACTATTACAAAAATGTACTTAAAACTCCAAAGCAGAGGAAAGAAAAAGAAATGGCAAACTGGAGTTATGAATGGATCCTTGATGATTTCTGATATAGTGAAAGCCCCTAGGTCTTAAACTTGTTATTGCAGAGAATAGGAGGCTGTTTATGCCCTCTTATGATGCTTTTCAAAAAAGATTTTAGGGAAGGATCTACAGAGAGTTCAGGGTCTCACTACTAGATTGTACTCTAGTGATCTGCCTGTTTACAGCCTCCCAGGAGCTGGGATTACAGGTGTGTGCCACCATGCCCAGTCTCAATTGCTGACTCAGTGTGACCCAGAGATTATTCTGAGATCTTTTTATGTGAATTTTTCCTATTCCTATTTTCTTTTCATTCTTTTGGGCTTCTTATATATTATTAGAATAAATGAGGGCAAACATTTTGGGATCTAAATTTCAATGAGCTAAATTTTGTCTTTGCAGGAGAGATAAAGTAACACAAAACCAGAATTTTTACAGATTTATTTATAAAATCAAGAAAGAGGAAAAATGAAAGATTAAGATATAACCCCAGTCAGTGAAATTTCACTATAGCAAGTCCTAAGTTACTCAGTAAATTTTCTAGGAACAAAATGCAATACTCAAAGCAGGTGTTGAAATTGTTAAAGGTATTCCTTCCCGAATTCAGATTTAAAATCATTTTTTTCTTTCCCCTTCTCTTTTTTCATACCCAAGTATAAAAGTGAAAATTTTAGGAAAGGAGAAGAATGAGTAAACTATTTGAAAAAATATGAATGATAAATTAAACATAAAATAATAAATGCATCAAGGATATCATTAGAATGTCCTGTTTAAATAAGAATAATAGATGCTTCTTTAGTATGGCCTTCTGTTTTATTGAAATCCTGTCTCTTTATTCTGCTATTAATATATGTTGTAAGGTCTCATTTGACATTTTCTTCATATATTCAAAGCACTCACATTTAATGAAAAAAGAAAATCATTGTGAAAATATTTCCCACTTTATTGGAAGGAAAGTGGTTCTTCATACCAAACTAATGCTTTTACAAGGAGAAACTGAAGTGATGAATAATGCTTGGGCAATTTACAGTATGAGAACAGTAGCCAGTACTGTGTACCTCATCCTGCTTAGCAAAGTCCCTTCACTTTGCATAGAAGCTCAATAGTCATTTTTGTAAATGACACTAGTCTGCAAATTCACAGTAACTCTATGGTATATAATATTTTTCATGTTGAAATGCTGCTAAACTTAGAAATCAAAATGTAAGTCAAATGTACTCTCCCTACACTGTTGTTTAATGAAGATCTTTTCTTTCAAGAAAATTAAAGAGCCTTGATTATTTGGTTCATATCACTCATAAAATGTTAAACATGATCTTGAGAATTACACTTTAGCTGTTCTAAATGCTTGAATCCTCAGTTTACTTTATTTTCAAGTAAAGGCAAAAGTTTCACCAGTGTGGATCTACTTTGTAAAGCATGCTAACTGATAATCTTGAAGTAACTGTGGATTTGAATCCATCTAGTTAATGAAGTGTCCAGATTAACAAACATTAAAAGTGAGTGCCTGTTCCTTATTTAACTTGACACTAAATGATCTAGCTAAAGATAGTGTCTAAGAAACTGGCCATCCATCCCTGGCACTCCCTGAAGAGTTTTATTTAGCTCAATGAAGCAACATGCATGGTCAAAAGAACTAGAAGAGTTCATTCCAAGTAGATCTGGAGGTGAAAGAGCATGACTCACCAGGGCAAAGCAAGGCACTCTGTCATTTTAATAGCATGCTAATTCTAAAAGTTTCAGCACTTATGGCCTTGAAGCTTAATTACTCTCATTTGTCTTCCTAATAAATGATGCCAGAATTTATAAATTCAAGCAATTTGCTCACGATAAGTCAATAAATGAATGTGAGAACATAGCTTCCTGGGCACATCCTATGTGTTCAGTGGAATTGGGCCACTCCATGCCAAATAAATAACCAAAATACCAACTCAGAAATCACTGTATCTGTTAGACGGTGGTCACCTTTCAGCTCTAGGGAACTGGCTCAGACTACATTTTTTGGCACACATACATGTACTACTTATAACCACAGAGAGATGAAGAATATAAGCAAATGAATAATATAATTCTAAAAATGAGAAATGGAATGAAGGATTGGTTCTAAGCCATTCTCTTTGAAATTTAATAGAAACAAATATAAAAATTGAAAAGAATTAACAGTTAATAGATGTCCTAAATTCAATAAAAGATCATAGGCAAAGAACTTTAAAGACTATGTGGGTCAATGACATATTCAAATGAAAAGTTCAAATAGGAATAGATTCATGCTACATAAAAATGGCACTTGGTACTGTGGAATATGAAAAATGTTCACTTTGTAGATTAATATAATGTCCTAGTTTTTTAAAACTATAAACTCATTAAACTATTAGTGAAGTATTAAAATGGTTTTTGAAATTAAACTTGTATTACAGACATCTTACACACAGATACTTGAGTTTTTCTCTTAATCATGTTTCTATTTTCAGTCTACAGAGGGAAGACATGCAGTTACATATGGCGAGCATTAGTGAGAAGTGGTCTATTAGCTTTTTGTTAAGTTCTCTCATTAAATTTCTTGGATGGCTTCCTATCCAGTTTATCCTACCAAATCTAAAGTTTGTTCAGGTGTTGAGAGCAAAGAACTTCAAAAGCAAGTAAACAGCCTCATGAGCTGGCAATGAAACATAAGAAATAGCTAGAAATCTCATGTGTTCTATGTGGGGATCAGAGGAGAAAACAGAAATCAGAGGATGAACCATGAGAAACGAGAAAATAAAAATGAAAAGGACTGTCACAAAAGGCCCCCCAATGAATGGTGTTTGATAGCATTTCATTAAACTCTAAATCCCAAACAGCAGCACAGCACCAGAATATTTTGGTGTTTTATGAGTTATATTTATTGAAAACATTTTTTTATAGTCAAGCTTTGTTCCTAGAAAAGAGAAGACATTTAGAAAAACTATATTAACTTATTTTATCTCTATGGCAGCCTCAATAGGTACAAAGTTTTATATTTTCACTTTACAAATAAAAAAGATAGAGTTACAGGAATGTAAACCCTTTATCTAGGTTATATACACAGCTAATAAATGGGAAAATCAGGGTTAGTAATGAGGGACAAATCGGATCAGTTATGCAGGTACTCAGGCCAGGAGTGATTCCCTGAGGGAGGTTTCTTGTGCAGCAGTTCATGTAAAAAGAAGACACTTTTCTCAATCTGATAACTGTGTGTGGAAGTTTTATGTAAACTAGGACAATTCAATTATTTGGTGTTTGCTAAGCATATATTCTATAAAAGGAACCCTGAAAGGGCTGGTGAGATAGCTCGGTGGACTAAATGCCTGCTTTGGCATGTGCAGAGACCAGGATGCCATTCCTGGTTCCATATGCCATGCTGGCTCTGCCCCCAGGAGCTAGCTGAGCTGGGGACTGAGTCTAGTCGTGGTGGCACACACGTGCAATCTCAACACTGGGAAGACTGAAAACAGGAGGATCACTACGAGTCTGTGCTGTGTATTGAGACCCTGTATGAAATACATAAATAAAAAAAGTAAAAGGGACCCAGGAGTAAGTAACAGGAAGAAGGAAGACAAAGATGAATTCTTTGGTCTATTTCATGGATTGAACTCAGGCCCTTGCACTTGCCAGGCAAGCACCTAATCTACTGAGCTATCTCCCCAGCCTTACATAGTGTTAATGAAACAAAGAGTTGTCTTCTTTCTTTCTTTCTTTCTTTCTTTCTTTCTTTCTTTCTTTCTTTCTTTCTTTCTTTCTTTCTTTCTTTCTCTTTCTTTC
>NW_004524667.1:154859-162954 GCF_000260255.1 Octodon degus | reverse complement strand
TGCACTTCCCAGGCAAGCACTTATTCCACTTTGCTATCTCCCCAGCCCTATATTTTTTTCAAAAAAGCAATCTGGAGGCTCTAACAAAAAGTAACCATGAAGATAAAAAATTTAAACATCAGCCATTTATGAGTAAAATAACATTGGTCAGGGTCAAACAGATAGTAAATGACTGAGCCAGGATTTGTGCAAGCAGTATATACATGGATTTTAGGGAGTACTTGTGATGGTTCTAGCAGGACAGTAAAGCTCTCTTCTTTCTTCAGTCTCTTTTCTCATGGTACCATAATTTTCACTTTATGCATCTTTTACTTTCTTTGTGAGATTGATTCCTAATTATTTCATTTCTGTGGGTGTTATTGTGAAAGTGTAGTTTCCCTAAATTCTCTCTCAGTGTGTTCATTGTTTTTGTACAAAAATTCTGCTGGTGTTTGGGTGTTGACATGTATCCTACTATGTTACTAAATTTGGTGATTAAATATACAAGAAATATAACAAAAAATGTAACTTTTATATTTGACAAGGTCAGTCAAATCCCTTCAGGATTTACCCTGAAACCCTGTATCACAGTTTGTAGATCCTTTGTCAGTGTGAGTCATTTGGATGAGTCAGTTATTGCTTGACCAATTTGCTTTCTGTGAAAGCCTGAAAGGAGGTTTTCTCTCCATGTAACTCTCCTTAGGCACACTCTACATTGTTGATCACTTTCCTCTGTGGCCACATAATCTTGATCAGAAAATTTAGGACAGCACTGAGTTACAGGATGTTATAGTACAGATTCTCTTATGTCCTGAGTCTTCACTGACCTTAAATGGCTAGGACCAAGATGTTATCTATACTTATAACGCTTCTTTTTCTCTAATTTTTGGTCTGCAAACTTAAGTTGTTAACCCTCCAGAAAAGAAGTTTAATAATATTATTACCCTATAACATAGGCAGTTGAGCTTAACCTCACTATCTGTCTGAATAGCTGATTTGTTATCTTTCATCACACATTTGACAGTTTGGACATTTTGTACAAATAGAATTATACAGTATTTTGTGGCCATTGTGGCTTTTTTCACATATCATAATGTTTTTAAGTTTCATCTACCTATACTGTGGCATGTATTGATTCTTTACTCTCTTTTATGCCTCAGTAATAGTCTATTGTATGGATATGTCACTCATGCTCATTCATTCATTAGTTGATGGCCATTTGAGTTATTTTCATACTTTGCCTATTGTGAGTAAATTTTATAGGAAGGTTAGCATTTAATTTGTGTGAATATATAGTTTTTGTCTTGAATGTATGTCTAGATGTTGAATTCATCATAAAGTCACTGGAGTTAATAGTGACTACAATATTTAGTTTTGTCTGCAGGCTGAATTCTAATTTCTTTATAATCTTGACAGTATTTATTAGTTTTCATTTTAAAAACTATAGCCAGGCTGCTTCAACAAAGCAGTCAGGCTCAGGTTGCTGTGGTTTGATCCCCACAACTCAAGCCAGTCAAACCCGCCCTGAAGGCATTCGGAGCAAATAAAAAATAAAAAAATAAAAACTATAGCCAACTTAGTGGGTATGGAAGAAATGTTTGTTTTGCTTGAATATGCTTAATGGTGAATGATATGTTGTATCTTTCATTTGATCCTTAGCTGTTTGTGTGTCAGGAGCAGCTGGCAAATTTTTTTCCATTGTGTGTGTGTGTGTTGTCTCTTCACTCTGTTGGTGATTTCTTTTGTTGTGTAAAAGGCTTTAATAAGATGAGATTGAATTTTTGATTCTTTGTAATATTTCCTGTGTGACTCACATTTTGGTGGTAAATTTTATCTGTACTTAGGCCTTGAAGAATTCTACCTAATATTTAGATATTTGATCCATTTTGATTTTAGTTTAGTGCATGGTGAGAAATATGGGTCTAGCTTTAATCTTCACTATATGAAAATCCAGTTTTCCAGAAGTATATCTTCAAGAAGCTATCTTTCCTCCAGTGAAAGTATTTAGCCCCTTTGTGAAAGATATGTGGGCTGGAAGATTCAACATGGTGGAATAAAGAAGATCCTACTTTGGAGCATCTCAGAGAAAATCAACTAAAATTGCCAGTAATAGGAAGAAAAGGAGGGACATACATCCTGGTGTCCAAATCAATCTGAAATGTGATTTGTAGATCAAACAATACAAAGATGTAGGACTTCACACGATCGTGATCCAGCCAACAAGGTTGCTGGTGAAACTGCTGCTAACATGCTGAGCAAGACTTGCTATATTGTAAAGCCTTTAAGAATTGGATGGTCTGCAAAAGTGTAGTATCTTTTTCAAGCCAAGTAGGAAAGATTTGGGATACAAGATCCCTAGCCTCTTGTGCTTTCCTCTGCAAAAGGACACAGAAGCTTGGCAGTAAATTTTTCCAGCACTTGTCTCTCCCCAGTGGGCTGTCAGGTTTACTTTTGAGGTGCACATTAACTAGAACCACTAATGACAGCAATGTTAGGGACCACAGTGGAGGTGATCCGCAGCCATTTCTACCCTGCCACCAGTAACTTGGATGCAGGCACATGGGGTCTAAACAGCAATGGATACCTCCCCACCATGGGAGGTGAGACTGAAGCAGAAAGGCAGCCCACAGTGGTAGCATGACAGAAGCAGAGGTGGAGAAGGCCAGTGAGTAGAAAAACACAATCCCTCCCACCTTGCAACCAGCGAAACAAGATCTCACTATGTATTACAGGTTGGCCTTGAAATCACAGTGATTCTTCTGACTCAGCCTCTTGAATGCTGGCATTCCATGTCTGTGCTGCCATATTTGGCATGATGGAAGTTGTCTTTTTAAGTTGCATTATTTCTCTTTTTATTTTAAAATTTCAATATTCTTTGTAGTGGTTGATCGACTGTGTCAACTTGAGAAGCTAAGAGCCTAGTTAGATTGGCTCAGCAATTCCACACCCTAGTGTGGGGAGGCCCCTCACTAGAGTGACTCATCCCCTAAAGGAAAATGAGGAAGGACTGAGGGCACCATTCTTTTTGGTCACCTTGGACATCAGCTGGCTCTAGTGCAGATTCTTGACTTCTGCAAGTTAAGGGTCTGCAATGTTGGATCCTTCAGCATTCTATCACAAACCCATCAACCTCCTGATAGTGACTTGCACAGAACACTGCAGTGAGCTCCAGACCTTGAACTGAATCCTTCAGTCTCTAGTATATAGACGCCCTCTGTTCTCTTCCTCATCCAACTCTGTGGCTGACCATTGTAAGACAATCTTGTAATTTCTTGTACATTTGTACATCTTGTGTTATATCTGGACCTCTTTTACAACCCTGACAGATACAGTTTCAATAATTTGGATACTTGACTCATTAAATATGCAATTTGCAAATCTTTTCATCTTGTTGGTAAACATTTTAATTGTGCTGAAATTTATTTTTTCTTTTGTTGCTTAATGTTTGGACATTATATTTAAGTAATCACACTTAATCCAAAAAAATCCAAGATTTAAAGGTATGCTTCCTCTGAGGAATGTTATATTTTTCCTTTCTGGATTAGGTTTGTGGTACATTTTGAATTATCTTTCATATGTATTTAGAGCAAGGGGCCCAAAATTGGTTTTTCTGTATATAAATATACAGTTTTCTCAGCATTATTTGTTGTAAAGCTCATTCTTTCCTCATTCTTATGTGGGATCTTTGACACCCTTGTTGATATGAATTGGCCATGTCTATATTTTTTGTGGTTATGTTGCTCTGTATTCTATTCCTTTGATCTATATTGTCTATTTTGATGCCAGTACTGTGCATATCGACTACAGTAGCTTTGTGTTAAGCTTTGAAATGGAGAAGAATGAGTTCTTCATGTTTCTTTCTTCTTTAAATTTTTTTGGATACTGATAAATATATAAATAATAAAAGTATGTATTATATGTATGCAAATGCCAGGTACATATTGTGCATTCCTTATAATATGTTGTTGGACCTGAGTTTCTAGCATTTTGTTGAGGTTATTTTTGTCTACATTACTATGATATTTTTGTCTATACAGTTTCTGTTGGCATTTTGTCTATTTTCATGTCAGGGTAATACGGGCTTCATGAAATGAATTGGTAAGTATTCCTTCCTCTTTCTATTTTTGGATAGTCTTAGAGTTTATTGCTATATCCTTATATCAATTCCTCATTATGTGGATTAATACTACAGTAGTGTACAGGGTAGTTTTTACAACTCTTTCTCAAAGTTGTTAGGCTTATTACAAGTCCCTCACATTTCTGTCTTAAGCATTTAACAACTTACCCTGAGTGTTACGTGGGCTTTCTTTATGTACTGACTGTAGAGACTATTGCTGGCAGGTGCCTTGTCAATCAACTCTTATATGTGATATACTTATATGTCCATTTATTTTATATGTCTGATTTATATTAACTATTTTTTCATGCTTTTAAAATTTTCAAATGTTATATTCATCAATAATAAGTTCTGGGGCTGGGGAGATAGCTCAGTAGAATAAGTGCTTGCCTGGCAAGCACAGGGTCCTGAGTTCAATCCCTGGTACTGCAAAAAAAAAAGAACAAATATTAATAATAATAATAATAATAATAATAATAAGTTCTGGTTATTTTCTTCTACTGATTCATATTTATTTGTGAAAAATACCCTATAATTTAATGCTATAATTTACAGAATTGCTATTATTTTAATTATGTTTGATATAATTTGTGTACTGCTCCAGAAGTTGTGATTTTCTTTTATAATACAAAATGGACACATACGAACACTGAGACTGAACAAGGAGGAAGTGCCAAAAGATCAACAACACCAAAACCCTAAAAACATGGAAAGATGTTTGCTTATCAGAGAAGTCTGTGTTATGAAATGCAAAAGAAAAAAGACATCTTATTGTCAACTAATCATAAGACAGAAGTGACAGAATTTGAATGAAGAATGTACTTATCTTTTATCCTTCCTCTTGTCTAATTTATTGCTTTTAATAATAGTGCTTTTGTGTATACTTTGGAGTTGTGTAAAGATAGAATATATATAATTTACTACTACTTTACTTCTTGATTTTAAATCTGGATTCCTTTTTAAAACTTTTCTTGTCTAATTGCCTTGTCTTAACATTCCAGGAAAATATTTAGTAGCAACCAGAATAGACACCTTTTCTCCTTCCTAATTTTAGGGAAATACAGCTTTGTTTTTCACAAGTAAGAATGCAATTAGCTGTGTGTTTTTACTGCAAGTGTGCTAAAACAGGTGGAAGAAGTTCCTTTTTATTTCTAGTTGATTTTTTTAAGAAAGGTTTTTGATTTTGTTAAGTACCGTATTAATAAAGATAATTATGGGAATTTTTCTTTATTTTGAGTTGATAGTATTCATTGAAAACTAACTTTTTGTCCATTAGTATATTAGCATATGGTTGTTTTTCTAATGATGTTTTGTTATGGTGGTAGTGGCTTCATGGAGTAAATTAGGAAATGTTCCTTATCTTTTATATTTTAGAGGATAATTGGCATACATTTTGATGAAATATACCAGTAAAGACTGGTGGCTCTTCCAGGCCCACTGACACATGCTTACAATCCCAGTGCTCCAGGGACTGAGGCAGGATTTTCTCTGGAAGTCTGAGCCCAGCCTGGGCTACAAAATTAGTTTAAGGTCAGCTCAAACTGACAAAGAAAAAAAAAGATTAATGATCCTAGTTTTTGTTGAGGATTTTGTATATTTTGACATATTCCTTAGTTAAATGTCTACATTTTCTGTTCCTTCTTGAGTCAGTTTTGGTAGATTGTGTTTTGCTCAGAATGCTTCTATTTCATCCAGATTACTTGATTTATAGGCTTAAAATTTTTCATAGCATTTTCTAGTAATTTTTATAAAGTATTTTGTAAATTTAGCAGAACTATCTTGCTTTTATTCTCATTCCAGGAAGTTTATTGTCTCTTATTCTTCTTCAATCTAAATGAAGATTGCCAGTTTAGTTAACACTTTTAAAGAACAGCTTCTATTTCATTTCTATGCTTTATTGCTTTCTGGATTTTATTTGTGCTATAATCCTCATTATTTCCTTTCTTCTTCATTCTTTGGCATTAGTTCTCCTCTTGAAGTATTTTAAAATTTCTCAAAGGAGAAAGTTAGGTTATTAATATGAAATTTTTTTGTCTCTTTAAATTTTGCTCTTTACTGTGATAAATTTCCCCTGAGCACTGCATTAGCTGCAGCCCATGCTGTGGTCAATTCTATTTTCAGTTTTCTTCATTGCAAAGTATTTTATAATTCTTTATAAAATTCTATTTATTTCCAATTGTATGCTGTTATCACAAGAAACAAAGCTTGTATGATTCTGATATTTTAAATTTTATTAGAATTTCTCCCTTAGCCTTGCACATATATGGTCTACTTTGAGGTATATTTCATGTTCATGGGAAAAAATGTAAATCCGTTGATATCGAGTATTCTGTAGATGTCTTTTACATGGTTTATAGTACTGCTCAGTTGTCTTTTCCCCACCGTTTTTCTGTCTAGTTGTTGCCTGCGCTTTTGAAAATGAGTATTGCTGTTTCCAAATATTGTTGTGGAATAGTCCATAAATTTGCTTCATGTCTTTTGGTTGACAGATGTTAGGTAGTCATATGATAATAGTTTTTATACTTTTTAATCCTTTTAACATCAGATAATTCCCTTTTGTTTCTTCTAATAATTATTTTCTTAAAATTTATTTTGTATTTTTATATAAGCACCCTAACTTCTTTCATTTGCTGTCTGCATTGAATATCTATTTTCACCTTTTTACTTTTAACCTATTTTTATCTTTACATCTAAATTGTGGCTGTGAAACATGCCATATAGTTAGTCTTAAGGACTTGTCTTTTCTTTTAATCAAAGATTATCTATTTGAATTTAATACTATTAATTAGAAGGAAGGCCACAAGCCTTCCATTTTGCTCTTTGATTTCTATGGCTTATATGTTTTATGCTTGATTTTTTCCATGGCTGTCTTCTTCTGCTTTAAATATTTTTTAAATGCCTCATGATGTTTGTTAAAATGCAGACTTTTTCATTACATAAAAGCTCAGACATCTTTAACATTATACCATAATAACTATGTGTCAGAGTCTCCCCTCTCTACAAAATTTTTGTTGCTATTTTTGCATGTGTGTGAGTATTTAGTGATTTTTTTTCTGAATTGATTTTTAAAATCATAGTTTTTGGTCATATGAGGCCACTGAAGTCTTTCTCAACTTCTTTGGTAGTGAGCAAATAATTAAACATATATTTTGTTAAATGTTCAGAACCACAAAAATTTAGTCTTTTCACCAATCTATTATGTATGTAGCAGAGAATGTCTTTCATATTTCATAGGTAGGTTACAACCCTATCTTAGCCTTCACTTTCTCCTTGTACAGAGACTCAAGTTCATTCAGAAGTTAGAGCTTGGGTCTTTGCTGAGCATGTACACAGCCCTGTACATGGCGTGTTTCAAGGGGACATATACGTGTATGTGTTTCTAGATTTTCTGAAATATTTCACATATTTCAAACCTCCTACTTCCAAAATCATCTTATTCTCCAACTCTGTTTTCCTAAAGACAATCACTTGTAATTGGCCTACTGTTTTTTCCAAGGCTTACATTTGACCTCTGGCAGCAGCAATGAAAACATTGGCTTGCATGATTTTAACAATGCACCCTTCCACCCTACCTACCTACTACTTCTTGCAGCTTTCACACTACATACATTCTGAATTAAGTAACATCAAGACATGCCTTTGAACCCAAGTAGTCAAAGTACATAATTTCTTTTTTCAAAGGAGATCACTTCTGCTCCTTCCAGCTCCAGCACTTGCATTGATGGTGGTTAGTTTTAGGTTTACCACTAAGCTGGAGAGTTGGGGATGAAACAAACATAAATAAAAATGTCACGGCACTCATTGTTCTTGTAAAGAACCAGCCATTTTCCTAAATCAAATGTCTCTGGATCTCTGAAAGCTTTTGACCACTTTCCAAACTTCTGACAATTTGTATCTGCCCTTATTTATTTTTCTTTTCTTTTCTTCTTTCTCTCTCCTTTCTTCTTTCTTTCTTTCTTTCTTTCTTTCTTTCTTTCTTTCTTTCTTTCTTTCTTTCTT
>NW_004524667.1:111036-154759 GCF_000260255.1 Octodon degus | reverse complement strand
TTCTTTCTTTCTTTCTTTCTTTCTTTCTTTCTTTCTTTCTTCTTTCTTTTTTGTTTTTGATATTTTTTTTGGGAACCGCGGATTGAACTCAGGCCCTCGCGCTTGCCAGGCAAGCACTTATTCTTTATTTTGCTTTTCTAATTGGCAGACTTTTGGAATCCTTCAATCCATTACACTGATATCACTGCCCAAATACCATTTTTTATTTTTAATTTTATATTTTTATTTAATATTCCTTTTTCTAAAGGAAATGCCTCAAATTATGTCAGTCCCATCAAGTCAAAACTATCCTTACAAAGCACTGTGGGCAACAATAAGTGGAGCATTCAGGGGGAGGATGCAGTGTCATAGAAAAAAATAACTTGAGGTGAGGGAATAAGGGATGGGTACATGCTAAACCTTCCTAGCATAACTGAACTTTCACTGGGGAAGATAGGAGGTAGTGTGGAGAAGCCCAAAAGATATTTAGGTTAAGGAAAACAAACCACATAGATGGCAGGAAAACTGGCATTACACTTGGGAACAACTAATTAGTCTACTTTAACTCCAAAGATGAGTATTTGGGGAATGATAGCAAAAATATGCCCAAAGAGGTAGGACAAGTCTTCAAATGCCCAGATTAGAAAGTCTTTGTAGTGAGGTACATTAGTTTTTAAACATGATGTTTTTCTCACCCTGCCTGTTACTTTGCTCTTAGGTTATGTTTACTATTTTGTAAATAGAAATATAATTCATTCTTCCATTTATTCTGTTGCCATCTACAAGCCATCTCTTACTTAGTGTTCACTACACTTCAGTCCTGAGCGAGTCTGGGAGCTTACTGAACCAAAAGATAATTTTAAAGTGTGTGTGTCTGAAGATTGCACTTCAGAACGTTATCCATACCTTTTCTGGATAACTTTTGAGTAATGGGCATGCTGATTCTAGAGTCAAAACAGAACATGAAAGGAGAAAGATCTTTCTGTGACAGAATTAGAGGAAGATTAGAGATAATTACTTCGAGCCAAAGGAAACAAATTCTAAGGTCTAATTTTTGGAACTGGTGAAGCTTCATAATAGCTGTTCACTTCTAATCATTTTCAAATAACAAATGAATAGAACAGTCAATGCTATTAGAATAATTTACTACTCATCAAGAATAATAAATGAGGGGAATAGGTTATTATTCAAATTTGTCTAAAAGAAGCAAAGAAGGAGGAAAAAGAAAAAAACTACTTCTGTTCTTTAGTCTGGAAGCATTATTTGCAGTGGTGGCAGGATTTCTGGGACATGTAGAGTGGCAGAGGAGAAAATGGAGCCAAATGTGCTTGCAGTCAGTGTCTCTGGCTTGGCTAGACACCAAAGTCAACTGAAACAAAAATAAATTCTCTTGGTTATTCCTGCTCCACAAAGCAAAAGACTTCCTTGCTTTACTAATGCTTTTCCACCAGTGGACTCATCTTCCTTTCATTTTTATTTAGTTTATGAATTCTGTTGGCAAGAGGTACACCAGTTACCTACACATAACACAGAGGTGGATGCTGTTGACAGCTTTGGGACACAGAGGGCTGTTCATTCGTCGGCAGTCACTGATTCAGCATCAATCTCTACATCATTAGTTTAGAACAGTATGCAAATATAATGCAGATATGATTATGTTGTCATCTTCATCCACTGTCCTGTTTCAAATACTATCAATAAATGGTGGCAATAAACAGTTGTGGCAACTGAAAAAGGGGAGAAAGTTTAAGAAGTCATGACTGGACTCCAGGCAGCTCATCAACAGTTACATCCTGAGTTGCCATTAGTATGGCTACTAGTAGTATCACTGAACACTAAGCTGAAGCCTCAGCAATGAATTTCTCTAAGTGCTCCCCTGACTACTTCCAGTGAAGGGCCTGGGAATTCATGCAGAGTGGAATGTGTCAAGACAATCTGGAAACTATCTCTGCTCTCTTCTTGCAAGTTGACTCTGTCAGTAGGACCAGCTTCCATCAGTATTGTAGGCAAGTTTCCTATCAGGCACTCATTAATTTTTCTATAATCCATTACATTGGGTCTGGGCCACAGCAACTGATCATTTTTTAAATATGTATTAGTTAAATAAATAAATAAATTTATATGTTTGATAAATATATGTACATGTCCCAAAAGATGAAAAAAGTTTTAAATCAAGGTCTAAATCATGTTACTGCTAATAGAATCCTCCATTCAAAGTAACTCTGTTTGTGTGAGTTACAGTAAAAAAGAATATTCCCCCCTCTTTCACAGGGAGCTAAATTTCTGCAAAATTAGGTAGTTATCTGATTCCGTGGAAGAAATACATTAACATATTTTAGGTTAAACTGAGCATTTTAGTCAATGTTTAGTTAGAACAATCAATATTTCCAAGTAAACTCATGATTTTAAAGATAATTCAAAAGGGTGAATTATCATCAAATCCAAACAGCAGTCATTAGAGATCAAAGAATCCTTAAGCACCATACTTCTGGAGTGAAATTTCCTAATAAAATTTCCTTATGCTTCGCACTACCTTGGAATATTTTTGCTTGATTTTTAAGTTTGATAATACATTCATCTTTTCAAGAGTTATTTCTATATAGAACAAAGGTTCCCAAGTAGTCTATAAGTCAGATACGTGAATATTTTAGAATGAGTATGTTCTAACTATTGTATGAGACATACTTATACTAAAATTTCATGTGAATTGAAATTGAATTTATTAAATTTGGCAGCCCTGCGCAGGGAGCTATGTTATACCAGTATCTGCTTAGCTATAGAAGAGATGCTGCTCTGTGTATATGATTAGCAGGTCTTCGTGGACAAGTGTACCTTGTAGAATTACTCATGAGCTTGTTACTAAACATGTGAAAAGGAAAGTCTCTAAAGCCTGTTAAGCCACTATTAACATGTGACTTATATTGTGAATAAAACACCAATAAATATGTATTATGCTAAAATAGATAGCACACACAAATGGCTCCAAACATAATATCACTTGATTCCTAATGCCATAATCAAATGACTTCATGCAAATGAAATGGCTTTGGTAGTTATCAGTGTAATGATGCTGTGAAACAGCCCTACTGTCAGGTAACCTTATCTTTTATGCACTTTGCAGAATGCCTAAAATGTCACACTAAAACACTTTTTAAATTAAATAATAACTTGCTTATTTCTGAGGTGAGATGCCTGCTGAGTTTAAATTATTTTTAAAGAAATGAAGAAATAATAGTAATTTTTCTGCAAAATTAGGTAGTTATCTGATTCCGTGGAAGAAATACATTAACATATTTTAGGTTAAACTGAGCATTTTAGTCAATGTTTAGTTAGAACAATCAATATTTCCAAGTAAACTCATGATTTTAAAGATAATTCAAAAGGGTGAGCTATAGTGGCTGAGTCTTTCTGTATAAATACCCTGAGACTTAAAATAAACAGAGTAACTACTGTACGTCAAAGTGTTTTCTGATTTTTTTTTCCGGAACCGGGGATTGCACTCAGGCCCTTGCGCTTGCCAGGGAAGCGTTTATTCCACTGAGCCATCTCCCCAGCCACCTGATCTTTTTGTTGAATTCAGCAACAATGGTAATTTGCTATCAAGCTCTAACTCAAATGTCTTACTGACTTTATTTCCCAGATAAAGCCACTTGATATACTCTTGTTAGGTTCACATAAACCTATGCAAGCACTACAAATCCAACATAAGGTGGCAGAAAATTAAGGAAGCATGGCTAATGTTTCTGCATTCCATCACCATCATTTCCTGTCCAAGTCTTATGATAACAGTGATCATCCTGATTCAGCCCCCAAATAAAAACTCAAAGTAAACCTCTACACCATAGCACTAGATGGTTCCCAAGTTTTCTGTGTCATGTGATGACTTTCACCTAGTTACGTAGTCTCCTCCTCAGGGGAACTTCCTAAAATTTAGAGAAAGATGAAAATACTTTGGGGACAAGGACAAGGAGGTGTTTGCAGGTCCAGCCTTTCCTCACAGAATATATTGAAATAACAGATTCCAAGTCATCAGATATAAACAAGAGAACCTAAAAGAAGCAGAATTGTTTTTAAAAGATGGAATGAGTTAAATAGGACACAGAAGAAGATGAGAGAACCCATATATGTGGTTCTCTGGGCACCAGGAAGTTGGAGGACATTGACCTGGGAAGGCTTTGAGATGTGCAGTTGTGCTGAACATGCAGAGAGAAGCAAAAAGTTCGGTTTTTAACCCCTATTCATTTTCCTTTGAACAAGTTGATTTTTCTAGTCATTATGTCACATTTCTTTTTTTACAGAAGATACATAACATGATGTTGTGATATATGTGTATAATGAAGTAATTACTACAGTCAAAGTGATACATGGTATGTATCACTTCACATAGTTATCTTTTGTGTTTATGTGTGGAAAGACTATTGAAATTCACTCTCTTGGAAAATTTTATTTTATTTTTATTAAAGAATTTTTTTGGCCTTTTGGAGACAAGGTTTCACTATGCAGCCCAGGTGGGCCTCAACCTCACAGTGGTCCTCCTGCCTCAGGCTCCCAATTGCTGGAATTACAGGTGTGCACCACCACACCTGGTTTCTTGGCAAATTTTGGTACATGTTATAATATTGCTAATTATAGTCCTATTGTATATTAAGTATTAACTTACCTATATAATGAAAATGAATCTATATTACTACAAGTTCACATCCTTGTCCTATTTCTGTTTCTGCTCCCTGCCTGCCCTGGCTAATCTCTGAATTACTACTCTATTTCTAAGCATTCAACTTTTTAAATTGTATTTGTCATTCTGTACCTGGCTTATTTCACTTACCATATTAACTTTCACGCTAATCCATAGTTTTTCAAATAACAGCATCTCCTTTTCAGAGGTAGAATAATATTACAGTTTGTATATACATAAGCATTTATCTGACAATGGATTCTTGGGTTGTTTCAGCAAAGAGAATATAGCTAACTCCAAAATGTTCTGATTTAATTCTCTTTGGGTTTATAGTCAGCAGAGAGATTGTTGAGTCATATGGTTCTTCTAGTTTTAACCTTTTGAGGCATATCCATGCTGCTTCTTTGGATATACTCCTACCAACAGTGTTTTTTTTTAGGCTTCTTTTGTCTTTATATACTTGTCAAGATTTATCTCTTGTCTTTTTGGCTATCCTAGCAGATATGATGTGATATGTTACTGTGGTTTTGACTTACATTTCTCTGACCATTAGTGATTTTAACACATTTTAATATATTTGTTGTCCATTTATATTTCTTTAGAAAACTGTCTTTATATCACTTTCCCATAGTCAAAACTGGGTTGTTTGGTAATTTTGCTATAGAGTTGTATGAGTGCTTTATATATTTACTTTTTACATTTTTAATTAGCATTGTATTCTTCTTTTCCAAACTCTTGAAAAGAAGCTCCAAACACTTTGAAACTATGCAGTCAAGTATAGTCACAGCAGTAACCCAACTTCTCTGGTAACAGTTTTCTAGTTTGTTAGCTCAAAGGAGAAATGACATGGATGAAGACATTGCAGTGGAAATCTGCTAAACTCATGGCATCCAGAAGCAGAGATCAGGGGAAAAATCTAATAGGAAGGGACCAGGCATAGTCCCCCAAACTTTATGGACCCATAGTTGGGACTTCAGGCAGGTGATTGAATTATGTGGGCTTATAAATGACTTGCTTTTATGAAGTGGGAGTTGGGGGTCTGCTCTGAAAATCAGGGCTACTGGGCATGACATATTGATACATTCATTAATATACATGACCTTCTATGTCTCTTTTTATAGCTCTTGGTATAAAATTAGTTTTTTTCTGATATGAGTATCTCCCTCCCCAGCTCCTTTGTCTTATTTTCTGCTTCCTGACTACCATGCTATGAACAGCTCTCCTCTGCTGTGCTCCTCTGTCCACATTATTCTTCTTTAGCCAGGAAACTGTGCTCCAAAAGGAAACATGAACCCAAATAAGCCTCCTCTTAGTTGGAGGTGTCAGGTATTGTGCCTCAGTGATGCAAAAATGAACCTGGGATCAGAGCAAATGAACAGTGCCTTTGGAGGAAAGAGTGAGGAACCCACAGTACCCTAGACCATGCTTCCACGACCCACCTAGATACACCTGTAAGTGTGCTATATTAACTTCCTCAGTATTTCTCAATCTAATTAAGTTACAATTATCAGTAGACATCAAAAATGGGTAAGTTAGCACCTGCCTTTCCAATTCGAAACTTGGATATACTTTCTTTCTCTTGACTAATTGCTGTTAGTAATACTTTTAGTATTATGTTGATAGAGACTGATGAAAATAGACAGTCTTATCTTGTTCAAGATCTTCAAGGAAACACTTTTAGCTTTTCCCCACTTAATATAATATTGGCCAAGGATATATATACAGGCTTTAGTATTTGTAAGTATTTTTCTTCTATAGCTATTTTTTAAAAAATTTTTGAATCGATGAAATGTTGAATCTTATTGAATGCTTTTTCAGTATTTCCAATGGTTAAACTTGATTGTACTAATTTTTATTGGCTTGGAATCTGTCCAGGTAATTGGTGGAACATTCTTGGTGTGTGAGGATGGATCACAGAGGCATGGCTTTGGGTGCTATATCTAGTTCCTTGTTCTTTCCTTTCCAGGCATTATGCTGCTGCACTTCCCAGTCACCATAATCTAAGCAGTTTTGCTCCATGATATCCTCTCTCATGACCATTTTGGCTCAGAGACCTTTAGCCAAAACTAGATTTTCTGAGACAATGAGCTCTTGTTTCCTTTAAGTCACAGGTGTTGCATATTGTGGCCCAGCAATGGGAAAACTGACTAATACAGCATTAATTGAGATGGTTGTATAATGTTAGTGCTTCAATGCAGGAATATCTTTAGATGCACTGTCATGGCTGCCTTGGTGTCATGAATTGATGCAAAACTCTTACTTTTCATTGTCGTTGTTTGACTTTGGGAAGAGGCAGAACTTGTATGGTGGCAGATTGAATGAACAGGTGAATGAGGACGCACTGTAATAATGAGCCTGCCTTTCCAATGGATGACAGTAGGCAGTAACTTTCACTGTTTCTATGAGATATGTTTGATCATATCTCATAAAGATATTCACAAGAGAGAATTTGAAAAATTGTAGAAATTGGTAACAATGATGGAATAAGTATGTTTGAAACAAGTGTGTTTTGAGGGGGATTGGTGATTATTTTAGTGTATCAAACATTTGTAAATATTCGCTGTGTGCTTTGACCATAACTCATGTATTTATACTTGTTATATTTTCTTGACATATTGATACATTCATTAATATACAGTGACCTTCTATGTCTCTTTTTATAGCTCTTGGTATAAAATTAGCTTTTTCTGATATGAGTATATATACTAAAATCTCACTTTTGAGTTTAAGCTGTGTGATTTTTTTTCCTACTCTTCACTTTCAGACTGTTTATTTTTTACTCATGAAGTGAGTTTCTTATAGGTAGCATATAGCTGGGTTTTGTTATTTTGCCTATTAATCCAGTTTATACTTCTGAGGGCTGAATTTAATCACATACATTTAGGATTACTGCTGGATACTAACTTGCTTCTGTCATTTGGTTAATAGCATTCTTCTTGTTTTGCATGTTCTTTGTTCCCTTCAATCTCCTTTATTTTCTTTGTAAATTGGTAGTGGTTTTATTGCATATCAAGGTTTGATTCTCATTTTCTTTTTTGCATATATTCTTCTAAAGAGTTTTGTAAGATAGTACGTTTTATGACAGCATCGAATATCCTTTTGTTTTTAGTTTAGGATTCCCATACACATTTCTGGTAGAGCTGGCCTGGTATTGATGAATTCTTAGTTTCTATTTATCTGGAAAAAATTATATTGCAAACATTTTTGAAGGATTATTTTTCTGGGTCTGGTATTTGCAGTGGACACTTCAAATATATCATTTATTCACTATTGACTATGGTTTCTACTGAGACACCTGTTCTAAGTTAATGACCATTTCTTTTTATAGGACTTGATGTATTTCTTCTTGCTGTTTTAAGAATTCTATTTTTGTATTTTTGACATTTTGAATATAATGATAAAAATCCTTTCTGGTTAAATCTAGTCCTCTAACCTTTTTTTTGTATCTAGATGATCATTTCTTTTTGAAGATTTTGGAGGCTTTTAGTTATTGTTGTATGAAATAGTTTTCTCAAAGTCTTTTTCTTTTCAATCCTTGCTGGAACTCCTACATAGTGAATTATATTTGCTTGATTTTATCCAAAGTCAGTAGTTTATCTTCATTCTTTTTTAAGATGACAAAACAGTAAAAATAGAAATGATACAAAATTGTACTAAACAAAGTGATAGGAATTCAACAATGGTTGCTGTATTGCAAAATGTTGTCTTCAAATTAGTTGTTTAGGTTACCAGATATAAACCTAAAACAAAATGGACAAACAGTTTACAACAACAAAAGTTATAAGAAATTAGAAGGACAGAAAGAGAAAAAATTAAGCATTAACTTCTTTCAAAATAGGATCTCAAGTCCGCATCTTGTACAGCAATTAACCACTAAGAAGAATATATGCAGTGTGTTATTTGTTGAAACTGTACTTCCGATTTGATTTGAAACTGTCTCATTGCTGTTTATCAATAAAATTTTGGGGAAAAAAAGAGGCTAATAAAAAAAAATTCCAGTAGAAATTGGCAATACAATTATCCCTGCATATATAAACAAATATACCTTTTTCCCTGATTTTTTTGTCCTTTCTCTCATTCCATTTATTCCTTCCCATTGAATGAATTCTTTCTCCTTCACAGTAGCTAGTGTGCCTTTCAGATTTTATTTACTCTTTCAGCTTCTCACACTAGTAAGACAATATGTTGTTTGTACACGTGGGTCTGATTTTTAAATTTTTGGGCATTTTTGTCTGACTGAGTCAATTTGAAAGACCTATTTTTATGTTCAGAAATTCTTTCTTCTGCTTGTTGTATTCTGGTGTGAAAGTTCTTAGATATATTTTTTATTTCATTGATTAAAGTGTTAGCTTTAAATATCTGATCCATTCTTTTATATGATTTCCACCCCTTTGATTAATTTGCTATTCATATTTTGAAATATTTTCCTCATTGTCTTTGTATTATGTACCTGGATTCTCTTACATACCATTGAAATTCCTCAAAAATTATTATTTTTAATTCTTTTTCAGGCATTTCACAGATTCCTTTCAAGTTGGAATTTATTTCTGGAGAATTATTTTGTTCCTTTGGAGGTTTCATATTTTGTATTCATCTGCATGTTCTTTCAATTATGCCTGTTCATCTGGTGTAATAATCATAATAATCACCTTTTCTAATGTTATGGAATAATTTTTGGAGAATTTTTCTCATTTGGAAAATATAGAGTTTGTCTGCAGTATAGATGCTTTCTGCTTGGTTAGCAGATATTATATGTTGTGTGATATCTTTTGGCAGCAATTGATGTAATCAATGCTTATAAATGCCTCCACAGTCTAGAACTCAGTGATTCGTGAAGGTAGCTTTATAAGTTTCCAGAAGTTGTAGGCTTTCAAAGATGTATGTATTTAGGCCCCAGAACTGAGCACTGATGGCATAGCTTAGTACTTAATGCAGTCTTTATGATTCAGGTGTATATAGAGAAGAGAAATATATCCGGTCTCCTAACACAGGAGCAAGTGACATCAAGGGTGCTGTGCCATCAGTCATTTTCTAAATAAAAAACTGTGGAGATCATTCTCAAGTCCCTCAGAGTGAATGTAGAAGGAACTTTGTCCTATACCACAAATATGTACAGTTCTTGAGCCTTTGGATAAGATCTACAGTGTTGCATTTTTCCCAGGGGATGATCATACCATCCCACTGTATGAACACAGGTAATACTGCAGACTGATATACCATTAACTATGAATTCAAAGTTTTAAGAAATGAAAGAGATTTTCCTTAGAGCCTATTAGGGTGATTTCAGGGGATGCTGCTGTTTGTAGCAAAAATGTTCAGTTTTCTGCATATGTCCACTGGGGATGCTAGAGCTCTGGATACCAGCAGCTGTGGTTACAAAACCATGAACTGTAGAGAGGCATTCTCCAGAGCATGTGGATTGTGTGTAGGTGACATTTCTCCTTATGGTACTTTTAGAGTTGTAAAACTTGGAGATGACTTCCTTTGGTTCTCATTCATAAGGAATGGGTGTTATCTGGTCTTCTAGTTTTGGTATCTGAAGTCCTGGAGCTAAAGAATACAGATACTAATTTCTCTCATTATGTGGGGAAAGTGATGGTGGAGACAATGATTTCTTTGCATTAGTATACATTTTCTTGAAGGTGAAGGATATACATGGTACCTTCCTCTGGCCCAGAGGGATAAATAAGTAATGCTTAGGCTTTTTATATTAGCAGCTATAGTCTCGAGTTCATGGGTTCAGTAGGAGTATTTAACTAGTTCTCACAGGAAAAATATAGTTAGTGCTGGATTTTGAATGATGATGGCTGTGTTCCTGTAGCTGTGGGAAGTAGGTAGACTCTCTCTGAGATCCTAGTAGATAGGGATGGGTGAAGCTAGAAGTTTCTCTTCCAGTAGTTGAAATCCCAAGGTGGAAAATTTGGCCTAGGACATTTCCTAAGTAACACATTGGTGAAGTACAGGCAGGACTTCAATTTGTGGTTATGGAAGACAGTGGTCCTGAAGCTTCAGTGCACTGAGGATGGTCTTTTCCATGCTGTGGAGCTCACTCAGGCCAAAGGCATCTGGCAAGTAAGGGTAGCAACCACTAGCCCCTAAAAGAGGATGGCATTGAGCAGTGGCTAAGGCAGAAGCTTGTGTTCTGAAAGTTGGGAGAAGCAAAATGTGAGTTCTTTCTTTGTAACAAAGCAGCCAGTCTTAAACTATGTAGCTCTACAAGACTAAATTGAAAGCCTCAGAGGATGGTAGAATTCTTATTAGTGAGACCTGGTAGTGTGCTGCTCTCATAATGATGGCTGTTACTTTCCTGGTTTCTTTTTCTAGACCTGTGTGGTTCTTACTACCAGAGAGCCAAGACTAAAGCTGCAAGTTGCTTTCTTTTCTTGTCTCTTGTTTTCATTTATTACTCTTTTTTAAAATAAACATTTACTTGAAGGGCAGTACAGCAGTAATTGATATGACATGACAAGCAGTATGTATTTAGAAGACCAGAATGACAGGCATTCAAAGCTTGACCCTAATATTACACATTGCTATTTAGTGCAGTTGCTTAGTTCACAGGTATCTAAAATCAACCAACAACAAATGTTGGAGAGGCTGTGGGGAAAAAGGAACCCTTCTCCCCCTCTGGTGGGAATGTAGACTGGTGCAACCTTTATGGAAATCCATCAAGACTCCTTAAAAAACTAGCACTGGAAATCCCATTCACACCAGCTATCCCCCTACTGAGAATTTTCCCAGAGGAACTGAAAATGGCATATCATAGTGATATATGTGCACCTATGTTTTAGCAGCACAATTTTTGATAGCCAAATCCTGCAAGTTGCCTTGATCTTTTCTCTAAGCTGCCTTTCTGACTCTTCATGCCATTTCGGGCACCGTTTCTGTTCTAATTTGCAGTGCTATCCTTCAGTCACTCTTTTCAAAGCATAGTTTTCCCCTTGTCATCCTGTTCTTTGCGGCAAAGTCACATTCCGGGGAGGGAACTTGTAGTCAGCTACGTGTACCTCAATAGCTTTATCAGTCTGCTTTGTGTTGTTGTAACAGCCTGAGGTTTACAGAAACCCAAGTGCTTTCATTGTCTTAAATGACCTGTTGGCCATCTCTGTCCAGTGGGACACTGTGCCAAGTTCGCAGATGGGTCCTACTGATCTGATGGAGATGGAACAGAAGCATAATTCTGTCACAAAAGGGTCTGCAGGAGCCACCCCCAGAAAAATGCATGCTAATTTCAATTGATATTCTATCCATGTGGCCTCAAGTGACAGGATTTAATTTCTTATGCAATAATATTCCATTATTTATAGATAAAATATGTTCTTTATTCATCCACCAATCAACCCCAATGGATTCCTTCTTGACTTTTTTGGAATTTCTGTAATAAACATGAGAGTACAGGGATCCCATTGATACTAATTTTATTTCCCTTGGATATGCAATGATCAAAATAGAATGTAAATGTTTACATTAAAAATGATTTATTACATTGAAAGACATGTTGCTGCTGTTCTTTGCTGCTGTACTCCCTCATGCTTCAAACACATTAATCTCACTGTTCTTTCCATTTTTCCATTTTCTAAAGAAGTTCTGGGTGTCTTCTTTGGTGAATATTTTTAATAATATTGTTATAATTGTATTGATGTCCAAAATCAATTAAAAACATTTAGTTTCATAGCTGAGTTGATCTTGATGAAGAATCAGAAATTATGAGATTCTAGAACCAATAAATAAGGTGCATTAAGACATACCATGCTATCTGACAGAAATTGCAGTAAACTTTTGAATCTATTTAGGAAATGAAGACAACCATAAAAATATACTCATGAAAGAAAACTTTCATAGCTTTTCAAAATGTTGCAGCCAAGGATATTCAAAGAGAGTAGCAAAATTTTGAGGGGAATTAATGGCATTATGTCTTTTACTGTGATAAATGTTGTAAATTTCAATATCCACAATATCTTGTGATTATGACTTAGGTACACTGTTGTAGATAGCTGGATGTTATGGTAGTTACTTCTGTTCATTTTCTTTTTCTTTTGTGGAATTGGGGATTGAACTCAGGCCCTTGTGCTTGCCAGGGAAGCTCTTATTCTACTGAACCATCTCCCCAGTCCCTTAGCCATCTCCCCAACCCTGTTACTTCTATTCTCATTACTATTTTCATTACTTCTATTCTCATTACTTCTTTTCTTTTAGGAAAGTTCATTTTCCATAATGGCTGTACTTATTTAGATTCCCAACAACAATATATGAGTCTCCTCTTTTCTAGATCTTCACTAACACTTGCTATTTTGATGATTTTTTGATTTTTGATGAGTACTATTCTAATTCAAATGACATGATCTTCTATTGGGATCTCAGTTTGCATCTCCCTAATTGTTAGTGATGTGCACTTTTTCACATGTACCCATTTGCCCATTTGTATATTTTCTTTTGCAAAATGTCTCTTCAGATTATTTGCTTACTTAAAGGTTGAATGATTAGGATTTTTATTTGTTTATTTTCTGATGAGGGCTTTGAGTCTTTTGTTAATAACAGTTAATTGCTCCTGTTATCTTAAATTTAAGACTCAGAGATTACCCTTCCAGGCAAAAAGATTGCATAACAGGGTAAAAACAAGTACAGCAGCATGTGAAGTCTGAAGTAGAGATTTCAGGCCTGTCCTCCAGAGCCAGTGCTGCAGCTTCTAAGCCTGGGTTAGAAGGCTGAGGAATGGAGTAAGGAAGTTAAATGGCTTAAAACCAAGAACAAACATTAAACTGCTAGGGGATGGGAGGCTTTAAACTAACAGTTCCTGTATTGTATGAATAGTTTCTAAATATTTTCCTTCCTTCTTGAATTTGTGCCCTTATTAATTGTTCCCTTTGCTGTGAAGAAGTTTCTTAGTTTGATATGATCTCATTTGGTTATTTTTCTCTTGTTGCCTCTGGCTTTTGAGACTCAGCCAAAAGAGTTATTGCCTATTCTAGTATTTGACCTGCTTCTTCTATGTTTTCTTTCAGTTGTCTTTCATGGCTTCATAAATGGACTGTTGAATCTTGAGTATATTTTTCAGACATTATTTAGCAGGATCCAGAATTCACTTTTAAAAACATTTTAAAGAAAATTATTATAAAGAAGCCAAAAAATCAGCTATCTCAGTAAAGATTCATGGAAGAATGCCAAATCCTAAAACTGAATGTTTCCTGTTACCTATTTTATAGGCCGCATGTCTGCTACATGCTTGGCTTCACCTTGTGTAGTCTTCCTTTTAAAATGCTATCTTTCTTTAGAAATAAAGCAAAATGGCTTTCAGCTCCAGCTTGCTTGCATGTCCTGATCCAGGGTAGACTTCATAAATGAACAAGGTCTCTATTTCTATGTCAATATTTTCAAGAGAGAAATCTTTTTCTTTTTATGGCAATTGACAGTTAAAATCTATAAGTTGATCTGGATAAATGTCTACCAGAGGCTATCAATCAGCTGTAGTCAGAGAAGTCTGAGTTTACCTAAACTGCCATAAACAGCGATCCTTTCCAGAATGAGGGAATGCAGATGTGTATTGCAAGAAAAATCGCAGGACATTTTCTCCCATTTTCTATGAATGTCAGTTTCATAAGCTTTTGTGTAAATAATTAGAATGGATCCAGAAAGCAAAACAATTCTGTCCCTGGCCACCTCTCTTCCCAGGTCACTTAAGGATAAGTTCTTTCAAATAATAATTTTTAAAGTTATGTTTATATACAGACTATTGCTAAATCTGCATGTTATAATGCTAGTAGAGCTAAAATGAGACTGAATTTTACCAAAAGCTAAAATAATAACAAAGAACCCATATAAAAAGAAAGGGATAAAAGCATATGAGAGAGTATTTTAATTAACTCACATGCAATTTTAATTAAAAACATAATGTGTCAGGAAAATGAGTTATACCTTAGGGCAATAAAATAGCTGTGCTTCATGCTTAATCTTCTGCTTCATCTCTTTCATGGCATGTGTATGTTACTGTTAGGCAAAGATTTTTTTCTTCCTCAGTTTCACAGAGTCCCTGCTAACCAAATGAGTTGAACAAAACAGGATAGTTGTAGACAAATGCCTTGAGTGAAGACTTTTGTTTTCTTTCTTAATTGAGGCTTCTTAGTTTCCTTTGGCTTTCAGTTCCTTCCTTTCTCTGAGTACAACCTTTGCAGGAAGTCCGAGGCCCAAATTGATATAAGGGAAATAACGTAACTCCTAACCTGCTAGATGTCAGATATTACAAGATCATATTTCCCAAAACTGAGGAATGAATTTCAAGAAACAAAGGAGATTAAGGGCAGGAAAAATTTATTGAGAGAGCTTCTGAAAGACAAAGGGGACCAAAAAATGGGTTATCAATAAGCCCACTTCTCAAAGGAAGTTTTATAAAGCAAAATCAAGAGGTAAATATAAAATGGGTTAAAACTAGGATCAACCAGAAGATTACAAATACGGTCACTTAGGTAATACTAATCTGATAGGGAAACAGCTCACATAACAAGGGCACATGGAAAGAACAAAGACTTTTCTAGTAAGGGATTGTTCAGAAGCTAACCCATCTGGATGATCTTTAAGTTACTTCTTAGCTCTCAGGGCCCAGTCATTCTACCTAAACCTTGAAGCCCAGCTTTTGGCAGATGTACCTCTAGCAGTAGTTAGAATATGTTATCCTCATTTACACGGACTCACTCAAGGGCCTAGCCCTGTCTGACTGCCTGTAATATTTCTACCAAATTTATCACTCTATACTACACTAAAACTCTCTCTGGTCAAAATGCATCATTTCCTATCTGATCAGGATTACAATAAAAGGCTAAGATCTTTTTCTTTTCCTTAGATGTTAAGTATACAAGAGTACTTTGCCTAACTTAGAGTCATAAAATGTGGGTTTCATCTCACCTCTTTGTGAAAATAAAATTTAAAATTTTATGGACTTGAGTTCTGCCATCTGTTAACTATGGAGAATAGTATCTGCATCCCATGTTGGAAAAACATAAAAATAACATGAATGTGGAAATGATCATTTGTCCTTCTTAAGGCTTTTATTCTGGTGAAATGCATATCGTTTTGTTGCTGTTATTATCTATACTTGACCATTTCTTTCTAAAATCTTAATAACTGCGTAATAGAGAAAAATGAGATCCCAGAAGAAACTTAGGTATCACGTTATAAAAAATAGAGAAGGAATCTCTGATGAGTCTTCCTGGAATACTAAGTTCTGTCCAACAAACATACTCATGATAACTTTTAAATGATTTACTGTCAAGTGTTGATGCAAACCCCCTTTCTCATAGACCTGATAAAATCTCTGGAAAACGCCACAGTGTTTACTGTTGATTTGTGATCTGATATATCCTCTATGGAGAATAAATAATACTATAAACCCCTGTCTGTAGGTGTAGGGTTCAGGGCACAGATGACTTCTATATTCACTGGAGTTTGACAACAACCTAATGTCTGTCTTTCTTTCTGTCTTTCTTTCTTTCTTTCTTTCCTTCCTTCCTTCCTTCCTTCCTTCCTTCCTTCCTTCCTTCCTTTCTCATTTATATATTTGGTATAGGGTCTCACTACGGAGCTTGGACTCGTAGTGATCCTCCTGTTTTCAGCCTCCCCAGCTGTCACAATTACTCTTCTCTCATTGCTATGACAAATACCCAAAACAGAAAATGAAGGGAACAAAGATTTATTTAGCTCACAGTTACTGGAGGTTACAGTCCACACTCAGCTGGCTCCAAGGCAGAGCAGCATAAGGAAGATAGCCACCTTTCATGGCAGCAGCAAAGATCAAGACAGCAAAA
The DNA here is from genome assembly GCF_000260255.1 of Octodon degus. Lineage (NCBI taxonomy): Eukaryota > Metazoa > Chordata > Mammalia > Rodentia > Octodontidae > Octodon > Octodon degus. Next base: position 138,310 of record NW_004524667.1, on the reverse strand, counting down.
TGGAGGAGTAGTAGCAACAATGGCTACAGAGAGCAAGTCTGTCTCCCTTAAGTTGTATTCAGGATATGTGCCCTAGGCTGGGTGTAATACTCACCCGTAATCCCAGCTGCACTCATACCCAAAATCCCAGAGGATCATTAATTAATCACAAACTCTAGAAGTCAGCCCCATGACTGCATGAGGCTCTGGGGGGCAACCAGACACAAGCCATAACACCAGCTCTGGGATTACAGGCATGCCTCACCATATCTGGTCTCAGTGGCTGGCTCAGCACACTCAGAGCTAGGCCAGCATAGCATGTGGTGTCAGGGATCAAACCCTGGTCTCTAAGCTTGCCTAAGCAGGCACTTAGTCCACTGAGCTATTTGAAGGCTCTCAACAACCTGAGTTTTCTAACGGAAAAGATTCACAGTCAGGACCCTCTCCTAATTCCAGGAAGGGCTCTCCTTGGCTTCTAGGACCAAAGAAGAGGCTTCTTTAAGGTCTTTTTTCAAAAAGGCTTGTTTTTACAGTTACTTTATTAGAAAGTACACAGACCATCTCTCATATTAAAAATGCAAATTTTAGTAAAGTATAATAGCACTAACAATTCTCATGATATTATCTACTCTACTCCCAGAACTTTCTTGAAGACTTATGGCTAAATGATGAGAACAGATCTGTGCCTTGTCTGTACCACCTTCTTCAGGAATGGCTGGAACATGAGGCTTGGGTAAGGCGAGCTTATCTCAAACCAAAATGAACCCAGCATAAAACATGTGAACAAAATTAAAAGCTAATTATCAGTTATCAAGGTAGAAGAGACTGGAAGTAGCATTCAAACATCATTAAGACCATGAAATTCAGAGAATAAGCACTGTGTAAGTCCATTGAGTTAGCAAAATAGTTTCTAGAAGGCAGCAGAAAGTGAAAAGCAGTTGGGACAGGAGAAGGGTGAGGAGTTGGCTGCTAGGTTTTCAACAATTACTTGGTGTTTCAGGTTCCTGGTTACATATAGCTTTATGAAACAGCAATGCATGACAGAAAGGGGTCACATATATGTGGTCACAGAAATTTGAGGTCTGGATTCATAGGGAAGAGCCACACAATGCTTTTTTTTAAAAATGAAAGTAAGGTTATTCTAAAAATAGATATGAGCCAGGGAGATAGCTCAGCATCAAAATCACCTGCCTGGCAAGTGTAAGGTCCTGAGTTTCAACCCTGGTATTAAAAAAAAAAAAAACATATGAGCATTGTCAAATACTGTATTACCACACCAAAAGATGAAAAGGAATCCTCCAGTGAATAATCTTGCATGAGTAAAGCCTTTGGCAGGCAAGAAAGTGTCACATCAAACCCAGTTTTTCAGTTCCTTAAGTGCTGTGTTCAGACAACAGTGACTTGGTACAAATAGCCCTCTATGGCCAGAAGGACTGGTCTTGGGCTTGGCTAGACTCAGGGAGCAATCAGTCATTTCCATGTTAATAGCTGTGCTTGTACATGCTTTTCTCAGGAGATAGTCAGCTACCATGCAGAAAGGGGGCAAAGCTCCCTTCAGCAAACAGCCACATTTCAGATGACTGTCATCACTTTAACGCAGTCCCATGATGTTTTACGTAGAGCCCCCAATCAGGTGAATACAAAATCACTAGCTCTCTTTGGGATCAAGACAGCTCTTACCACCTGCAGGGGTGTTTTCTGCTCCTTGACCTCCTCTGACTCCTTACCCAGTAACAAAGTCATCACTTCAACATATCCAGAGAACTTAGTAAAAGCTGTTCCTTGTTCCTTTGCATATGTGATTCATAAAGCACATGTTCAAAAACATATGTTCTGCTGGGGAGAGAGCTGGGAGACAAAGCACCTTCAAATCCCAGTACCATATCCCACTCCAGACATGGAACCTCAGGCATGCCATGCTGGCCACTGAAAGTGGGCGTGGTGCCACATACCTGTAATCCCAGGGCAGTGGAGGCTGAGACAAGAGGAACACTATAAGTCTGTGCTGTGTAGTGAGACCCTGTGCCAAATAAATAAATAAATATACAAATAAATAGAAAAAAACATGTTCACATTAGTCCTAAAGTGAGCAAAGTTAGGAGCTAAACAGGGATGTCAAGGTACAAGAAACTGAAAGTGATATTCATCATGAAAGCCAAGGGATCTGGGGGGCCAATAGCGTGGAAGTTCAGTGAGTTAGAAAAATAGATTCTGGAAGGTGTTAGGGTCTAAAAGGGTTTAAAGTATTAATGATAAGGCATAATGTTTAGTATAATAGTGAGTGAGAGAAGCTGAGTGCTACAAGTCCAAGTGTTGTAAAGTCAATTGAATCCTAATAATATTTCCTCATTTTTTCTGATAAGGAAAGCAAATTCTATATTAAATGAGACTTGGGAGTTTCTTCCTCATTGGAGATTCTATTCTAATGTATTTTTACCCAGATGTATTAGATAGATAACAAATAAGAATAGACAGATCCCTTAGGTATTTATTTGTATGAATTTGTTAAATGTCACAAATGAGAGATAAAAGTTTAGAGTTGTAGGTTGTGTGATAATTTTATATGACAATTTATGCCATTCCAATCATTTTCCTCTGCTCTTCCTCAAGATGCTATCCTGAGACCAAGTAGAGTTTCTTGTTAATGCTGAGAGATGTTAATCTGCTGCCAGCTTGCTTTGTGCTGGGATAAACGTGAAGAAATATGAGTATGACTCATCAGTTCCACTTTCTGAAGTATTGTGTACTTTTCTGAAAATGACCAACTCTCAGCCTTAGGATTTATATGTGTCTTTTTTATTCTCAGTCTAAACTCCTGTTTTTTGGTTGTTTGTTTTTTGTATTTAGGACAGTGTCTACAGGGTCTCACTACATAGATTGAACTCACAGTGATTCTCCTGTTTTCAGCCTCCCAAATTCTGGAATTAAGGGTGTGTGCCACCAGGCCCAGTCTCGATTACCTTCTCAGTGCGCCCCAGGGGCGGGGCCAGCATGGGACGCAGGGGATCAAACTTCAGGCAGCTGCAATAAACTCCTGTTTTGAAGTCTACTAGTTAGAACAAGAAGTCTTTACAGAATATCAAAGTTACCAGTCACAGCAAAGGAAAATCATGAAGTTTCAAGTCCTTCATAAGTGTAACAGTGCTTTTTTGCTTGTATGGCCACTCTGGTGCAGAACAAGTCTGTACCCACCACAGCACTGGGACCAGTGAGTGGAAATTCTTTCTACGAGAGTTCTTGAGAGTCTTGCATATTGTTTACATTTTCAGGCAACCTCCTGACCATAACAGCTCAGAAGAGCAGAGGATAGTCCCATGGCGTAAATTCACTTGGCTTTCTCTTTGTTGCCATTATCTAGTATCTGCCCAAACCTTCCTTTGATTTCTGTTTTGCCCCAATCAGAGGTAGGCTTTCACTTTTAAGTAGCAATCTTTACATTTGTTAACACATTGTTTAGATCATTCTTACCTCTTGTTAATCAGAAGTACACAGAGTAACTTCACGTTGTGCAGTCTCAAGTTGAAGAACAAAAGTTGAAGGTGAGGCTTTGTCCTTCAGTTTTGAACTGCAGCTTTTTCACAATAGGCAGCCTGTCACTGGTAAAATTAAGAAAAGCTTAGCCTCTCCTTCCAAACTTCTTTTCACTATTTCCATCAATGGTTTTGAGAAAAAAGTTAAATATAATCAGTATATTTCCACTGCATAGTAAATAGGCCTTGGAAAAATTACAGGCTTATGAGCTGCTGCCTTCTATGCTAGCCTCTTGCCGAAATTTTCCCTAGGGCATCTTAAATCAGTTTAGAGGGACAAGATCCTAGTTACAAAGCAATTAGCCTATTTTGTAGCAAATTTTTGTAACAGTTAGCCTCATTTGTAGCAAACAGGATAAAATTTCCAGGCATCAACTTTTAGTGGAAAGACAAAAGTGAAATTTTCCGGACTTCCCTGACACAGAATGAGTGGTGCGCTTAATGAGAAAAGGATGAGTAAGTGGAGTGTGTACTGAGAGGTGGTAACAGCTTTCAAGCTAGAGCTAATGTGACTTCGTCACCATCACAGTTTTATCTATTACAGGTCCAACATTGGGATTTCCTTTAAAATGACTTCTCGTTTATAGAAGGCTCAGAGAAAAGCTATTCAGCATTTTCTGGGACAACTGGGTTGTCTCTTAAGGACATTCTCCGCTTTATTTAGTCTTTCAGGAAAAAAGAAAACATTTCTTAATCAGAGATCTTATTTTTTCCCTCTTGCCAAACAGCATATTTGTCAGTGAATCAGTATTTGCACTTTCCTTGAAGCCATGAAAAGAAACATAGTTCTTAGGACAGCCTTCCAGGGAAAGGAAGGCTCAAAGGGAAAAGTCTGTGTTACAGAAATTCAGAATTTCAGGGTGAACTGGGTGTGAATTTTTCTCAGTTCTGTCCTCTCTCTGCTGTGGCGGTGGAAATAAAATCATTTCCCAATGCACAGGGGAGTAACTCCTTTCGCTGGATATAAAGTAATTTTTATTAGATTATTATAGTTTTAATGGGTACTAATCAGCTGGTAAACATACGGGAAAAGCTTATATCAACACCTGTTCTTAGTTGGTATGGAGATCTCTCTGCAGCATTCCACAGACATAGGCTTAGTTCATTAAATGCTAAATACTGTATTAATAATTGACTTCCTTAGAAATGAACTGGCCCCAATGCTGTGTGTTCTGTTTTAATTTTGCTTGTAGAGGCACCAAAAGCATAGAAAACTTCCCATGCAGAATGTTTTAACCAAGTAATCATGGTGATTGCTAAAAGCAATAGTTTCAACGCATCTTTGCTAGTTTCTAGGGACTCATGAAAAATTTCCTTTTTTTGCTTTTGCAAGACTATTCATTTCATTTAGCTTTTAAAGGCCCTCTCAATCCTTTTTCCACTGTAGCATCTCGCTTTCTGCAGCCAAAACAAGCCAGTTTTTTTTTTTTTTGCATTTTTCTATTTTTCAGGCAAAGAAGTCAGAATCTTACCAACTTAGCCCTGTTTACTGAACAGATGCCTGCAATTTGGATTCATATTAGTTTTTAAAGTCATTTTCAAATCTCATTTTATTTTAAAACTGTGAGAGCAAGGATAAAATGAAGAATTCATAATACAGAAATAAATATAGTAAAATAATCTAAATTTATTTTTTAAACAAGACATTGTGAATCTGTCCCACCCAAACTCCCTTTGGGAAGCTTAATATCAATGAGAATAATTTATTTGGTCATTACTCATGCACACTCTGCCAGGTATATTGAACAGCAACAAAAAGCCTATTGATGATCTATATTACTTCATTTTTTTTGTACCAGGAGTAAAATTCATGCCAGGCAGGCACTGTGCCACTGAGCTATATCCTGGCCCTAGTTCTACATTAGAAATGCATATTTTGAACGGCAGTAAGCTTAGGTTTTCTAGATTCTCAGTACCAAAAGTCAAGATTTAACATAGGCCTTAATCTCATTGTTTTCTGTACCAGGCTGTTTTCCTTCCCTGATAAAAGTTACATTTACTGAGCATCTACTATACGTACCTTGCATTTTATAATAATATTCCTAATCTCTAACAGCTCTGGGAGATAGGCATCATTATCTGCCTTTAACAGGAAAAGAAATTGAGAGATCCAATTTCTTGTCAAATTGTGAAGTTAGAAAGAGGAAGACCTCATTTTCAAATTCAGATCCACCTACCATCAAAATTTCAATTTGTTTCATGACCAAATAATAAATGGAAGAGATTGATGTTGCAATTTATTGCTAATGATAACCAGGGCATTAAAATGTAAACCATCTAATTTCACAGATGTTGTAAATTAAGCAGAAAAACCTTTCAATTTCAGGTAGGTTAAAAGTAGTCCAGACCTTAAAGCTATATGAAATGCTTACAGTTAACCTTTTGTTTTTCTACCAGTTTTATTGACCACGGGGACTTGGCTGCTATCTGCTCAGATACTTCCCCAGTGTCGCAAATGAGTGAGGAGTAGCTGTCGGACCTGCAGCTGTGTGCTTGAGGCCAACTGCTCCCATCATCCTATTAGTCTTTTCTGCCAGTCTTTTGTATTTTTAATGGCAAAACACTTGACTGATTTTAGAAAGTACAAAAGTCAAAACCTTCCCATATATATGTTTTAAAGATTTGATTTTTAAGCTCTAAAGATATTAAGTGATAATGATATCATGCAGTTTCCCTTTTTGTTGATGTATATAGACTAATGGTACTGCAGAAGGGGCAGGAATGCCAGTGGCATTCATAGACTATGAAGACTTTTCATTAGATGTCAGTCTCTGACAACCCTCTACCTCATCCTTAGTAAGTACAGTTCTGAATAATTCACACCGGCAATGATGACATGCATAGAATTATATTCAAATACCCATGAATGCATAGTGAACATTTACCAAGCCAGGGTACCTGAATCCTGACTGCTGGATCTTAATGCCTTCTAATCCATGGTCTCTCAAACCTCAGATACCAGAGGGCAAGGCTTATAGTTTTGATGCCTAATACTATGTCTTATTTTTGTTTGTTCAGCTTAAGAATTCTTCTTGCAGACTCACTGAGTGCCAGGAGCATGTTGCCTATAGCTAAACTGAAGGTGATGGCTTCCTACTGCTTCTTACCTGTGAGCTACCCTTCCCTGTTATTGTGATCTTACGTCCACTTCTAGAAACTACAGTACCACTTACTGCTTGTTAAGTGGTAACTTTATATCCTTTAATTTATTTGTCTAGCTAGTTGGATCACTTTAGTCATCTATAAAATTTATTCAGTTCTAATAGGACTTATTCTTTCTATCTGTCCAAGAGTGAGCTGATAGTGCATCAGGTTTCAGTCTCAAGGTAGGAAAGGAACACTGTCAAGCTCACTTAACCAGCCCTGAGTAGCTACACTACCAGGACTGGTCCCATTGTGGATATCGTTACAATATAATGCATTTAAAGCCCATCTCCCTTATGCATTTGTTAAAATAAAAATGAGCCACTTAAAAATCTCTGAAGAGGAGCTCTACATTTTGAATCCGATATAGCAGCTTAGTTATCTGCTTATAGTTCCCAGAATACATCCAACTGTTGAGTATATAACGGCACACACCCGGGGGAATTAGGATGAGTTGAGGTTGCCAGTTTATTGCTGCTACTAGTTGCTACCCACTCAGCTAGAGCTCGATTAACAAAATCATCTTTCTCTGAGTCTTTATAGAACTTGAATAGGTAGCTACATTCTACTTATTTAACTAACTTTCAGGTAATATTCATCGTGCATAGATAAATATTAAAACTTCAAAGTTGCTTTGCAATATGTAAGCAATTCCTGGCAAATACACTTAAACAGAAAGAACATAATTTCACAATTTTAGTTGTTGTTTTATTAGAAATCTGCTCACCAAATCAAACTCATAGCTGTTTGACAACCATCCACTATGAACAAGGAATCACATTAACTGCTGCAAAGACCTGTACCTTTTGTACTAGGAGTACAGCTATCGTAGCTTGCAATATAGTTCCCCTACCATGGCTAATATATGTGACTGCTGGTTCCGCAGCAACTGTAGTTATGTATTTATTGTACATATTCTTTGGTTACCTGGGGATCAAGAGAACATAGACTGGAAGGCATTAAGAAGACCACTGGCCAAGGTTTGGGCACCCCAACTTGATGGCTGCTCACTGCCCCTTCATGGATACGTGAATATAATTGTATGCATGTGATCCTTGCCTTCAACAACTACAGTACTCTATTCATTTTAAACAAAACTGTTCCTTCTCCATGAAACAAAACTCAATGAGTTGGCAGCCTCAACTCCTTCTAGTTGAGATCTTAAAAAATAGTTAAAATTACTTTTTCTTCTAGTCACTATCAAATCCAAGTCAAAGATTTATTTTCTTAAACACACTCCAAAAGTGTTACTACAATATAAATACTACATATAATTATTCCTTTCTGACATTTGAATGCGTTTCTTATTTCCCCATCATATGTATTCATCTCCACAGCAAGCCAAAAACCCAACTTCAAATATAATGGGGTTTGATCCTGGTGCTCTTTGGAAGGTTTTGATAGCACATCAATAAAACACAGTTCCTGATTTAAAAGGTATAAAGTCCACATACTTGTAGAAGAAAAACCAAGTAATCAATTCCCACTAGACAGATAAATAGATAGATAGATAGATAGATAGATAGATAGATAGATAGATAGAGATAGATAGATAGATAGATAGATAGATAGATAGATAGATAGATAGACAGATAGACAGATAGATAGATATCAGTCAACACAGATCATATCTATGACCAGATCTCTGGGGCTTTCCCACAACAAGCGATCCCTCAACACTAGCTACCTGTCCTATAAATTAATTTAATTCTAGTACTAATGTAAAAGTACTGAAAATTTGTCAGATTCCCTAGGGGAAGTTCTCAGTATCACAAGACTTCCCCTACTTCAGGCACTATAATGATCTGAGTGTATCCCCTGAAGTATAAGTGTTGGAAAGCTGAGCCCCAATTTGGCAGTTTAGGGAGGCAGGGCCTCATAAGAGATGATTAAGTTATGAAAGCCCTGCTCTTTTGAAGGAATTGGGCTGCTTTCACAAGAGTGGCTTACGTATAAAGGAAAATTCATGATAGCAAAGAAGTACTAAGAGTAAAACATAAGATAAATACTGGAATGGCAAGTAAATGACCAGCACTTTTATAATATTCAAATAACAGAACTTAACAAAAAAAAGGGATACAGATGAATGTCCATTTTGTATCTATGTATTCAAAATGGTTAAGATATATAGTTACATTCTCTTAATGAATAGAGGGATTTGTTCTAATAGTGTTTGTAAATAGGATATCATGTCCGCATCTTGTACAACAATTAACCATGAGGAAGAATGTATGCAATGTGTTAATTATTGAAACTGTCCTACCAATTTGGTTTGAAACTCTCTCATTGCTATTTGTTTCTCAATAAAATTGTGGGGGGAAAAAAGGAAAATTCAACCCCTTTTTATTTTCTTTCTTGACCTGTCTTTGCCCTTTCCCTTCTGCCATGGCATGATACAGCAAACAAGGTCCATGCCAGATGTGGGGTCCTTACCACTGGTAAAAAGTTACTATTTCTTTTTTTCTTTTTTTTTCTTTTCATTTTTTTGGCGGAACCAGGGATTGAACTCAGGCCCTGCACTTGCCAAGGAAGCACTTATTCTACTGAGCCATCTCCCCAGCCCCAAGATACTATTTCTTGAGTGGATAGAGTTTTAATTTCCTGTTATATTTTGTTTCCTCCTAAAATATTCTTCTTTCTCTACTTTGGTTAAACTTTTCTCTATTACTATTTTCTGCTACCAATGGTTAATTTAAGAATCTTGTCATGACTTTAGATTTTCTGTCTCCTAAGACTACTGGCAAAGCACTCAATCCTGTTGGTATTTCTTAAATTACTTTGTCTGTGTTGTCCTGCCTGAGTAGTGTAGTGGCTCCAGAATACTTAAAACACATAAACAAAGAAACAAGAAATAGTTAATGACTGCTCCTCCAGAAGCTCAGTAAATTAGAATAATCAGTGGATCTTGGGGTAAACTCATGTGCTCATAGCTGTAAACAGTAATCTCTATTCTTTTAAAAGTGCAAATCACTTATTACAACTAGCCATAATCATTTTCATTTCAAGTTCTAGATGAGAGTCAGTTATAATGAGAGAATTTGTATTTTCTAATTAGAGTTGTTTTTTTTTTAAAGCAGAGAAATGAAATGGTGAATTACTACAAAGAGGAAAAATCTTTTCAATTAATTGGAGGAAAAGAATTTAAAGTATATCCAAATCAAACAGAGATTAAAAAGTTTTAGTCATTCATAGAAGCCCACAAAGCACATATCTATTCTTCCAGAATGCCACAGAATTTTGTATAATAGAGGCAAGGGTAATAGAGGCAACCATGAATTGCTATGGAAGAGGAATTTGGTGGGTTGGCCACGCTTTGAAAGGCCTTCCTTTTGGGTATGTGCCAGGTTTCCCTGAGCACCCAGTACACACAATTACTGCATTTGCATGTGTAAATTGGGTAATGGCATGCCTTACTATCAGATTTGTATGTGAAAATGCTATCAGCATATGCACTATTGGTTGTGTGCCCACAGAAAAGGACTTTTAATGGGGTTGCATTAGTTGGGGAGGAAAATTTCTGAGAAGTTGTAACCATGTTCAACAGGCCTGGATCCAGTATAGATGCTCCCATAGATAATTGGCACCCCAGATAATTGCTGTGTTGTTCTATATCCTTTCAAATTCTATCTAGGGGAGGAAATTCATCAGAGGATCATTTGACCAACTCTAATTAGCACAGAGCAAAATTATACCCAAGTTACTCTTGGCAGCACCATCTGAGCCAAAAGAACAGACTGCAAAGCAACCAGTCCATTCATCTTGGCCATCTTCATAGTCAACATGGATCTTGACAAAAGTGACTCTGTCTTTTTTCCTAAGATGCAATATTCCACACACATCCTTTCTGTTACATCATTCTGCTTTTCTAAAGACTTTTGTGTTTCTCAGTTGCATCTTTAAGAAATAGACAAAACCGTTGCTTCTCTACTCTATGAAACTAAAAAAAAAAAAATCACATTAGCTATTCTTTCAATGTATTTCTTCCATTCAATTCTAGTTGTCCTAAACTACAAAGAACCACAGTGGCCTAAGCATTCACCCAAGAAATGTAATGCTCATGCTTCCTGAGTAAAGCATCATTATACATGATATGAAGATAATGGGACTGAATGTTTCAAATTGAAATTTGCTAAAAGACTGGGGTATTTTGTAGTTGTTGCCAGATAGCGCCTTATGTGAGTGTCTTCCTTCTCTGATAATTCTTATTTCCATTAGTATCTTACCCCTAAAACCAATCTTGATATATAACAACTGTCATGCTGTATTCCTTTAAAATCTAACTTTCTACTGTGTAAATTCATTACTTCTGCAGAAATGGCTCATCCCAACTCTGGATTTAATCTCTTGATATAATTTCTCAAACTTCTAAAAGCTAAATTATTGCATAACTCTGATTTGATTTTCTTTTCACCCATCCTTCTTTTTATCAGTCGTTCTCAAAGTTTGAGTAACAAATATCTGCAGAACTCATGAAATTAGAACTTAGGAGAATGAAGTCTAGAAATTTGAGTGAGATCCTGAGTTTTTCTCATTGTTTCTACACTAAAGTGTGTCTGTTGCACATGGTTTTGTCTTAGTCTTATTATTTGCTTTCTTTCATTTATTTGTGAGGGTGCACAGGACTGCACACATCCTCACATTGTAATGGCATGCAACATTTTAAAGGCATGTATACAGACAGGGTTATTATACTGGTTTAGAGGTAGTAAAATGAAATCATACCAAGAAAACACAATGTGAATATTCAAATATATATTATAATACTAAATATGCTTTGTTGCAGGGGGACCACTCAGTCTCCTACTATGTGTGAGAAATAGTAGCTGGAGATTCAAGATCATCTCTGTTTAGGTTTACCATGTAATGGGCACCCTCAAGCATGCTCTAAGAATGCATATAGTAGGTGATAAGAATAGACTGATTTATGAAAACTCAATATTGGAAAGGTGTAGCATTCCATTTCACAAATAGTATTCTGCTAGATTAGAAAATATCATAAGCACCTTTGTGAATTCTCAGTCCAGAAACCATAAACCACTGGTATTTTTTTCATCATTTTAATTTAGCTATCTGTTTTGGATTACATAAATAAAAATGAGTCTCTATTTTCCTTATAAGATAAATCAGTCTCTCTACATAGGAATCACTAGTTAGATTGAACATTAGAGTACATATAAAACTCCTTCCTTAAAGGACATGAAAACATTTCTCAATTGGAAAGAAACTGCTCACGGTGACCTTCATGTTGAACAGTGGGGGTCAATACAGACACTAAATCATTTTGATTCACAGATGAGATCAACATATTCATATTTGTTTGCCAAATGTGTATTTTAATTTAAGCTTCTTCTGATTGATGTGTGTAATTTATGCTGCCTAGAACTAAGGCATCATATTTTTCTTTTTTCCTAACTAACAGGGGGAGACTTTCTTGGAAACAGATAAAGGAAAGAGTCCAGTAATTTGTAGCAATGTGACTACAGCCACACATGCTCTAGAATTAATGTTCTTCATTAGGGTGAGTAGGATCAGCTGTATGTATACATCAGATTTTTAATTAACTCAGTCCCTACAACATGGCTCATGATTCAAACTGTTAGAATTTTTTTTTCTTAAATCACAAAATTAAAAAACTGGGTGGCACATCTTTTTCACACACAAAAAGGGAGGGATATTCAGAGAATGAATGGATCTTTGTATTAGAGGGAGAGTGCCAGAAAGATCTTTATATTCTTGTGTTAGTCAGATAAAGGAGAGCTTGGCATCATATGATTCCAATGAGATGTTGTAAACCCCTGGTGACCGCTTTTTCTCTGTGTAATATACATGATTTCAGCTTGTCTTTATATCTTTAAACTAATATTTGCAATTTATAAACCGCCTTGCTTTGGCAGAATTAACCTGGTGATGTTTTAGTAAGAAACTGTACTAGCAATTTAAAGAGCCTTCACGAAGGCAACATGAGGAGCTCAAGTGAGGGGTGAGGGGAGAAACTTTTTATAGCAGTCTCACTCTCTGAGATCACATTAACATAAATTTGACAGTTAATCTCCATATTGCAAAGATGCTGCCCAGACTTACTTAATTAAACTTAGAACAAATATGTTTCTTTATTTGCCAGGTACAGTTTTTATCTTAAAAATACTCACTTCTAATTACGATGCACAAATATGATTTAAGGCAGGAGGATGGAGCAGTGAATAGGAGACTAGCTCTGATGGATCAAAGAGAGTGTGGCTTTCCTGCTGACACCTGATCCTCAGCTCTTGAGGAAAGACAGTAAAAATGTACCAATGACTTGTGCAAGTTGCTTCTTTGCTTTATACTTTAATGAATAAAATTAGATTGAATAGATTTTTTCTCAATTCTATTTAAAATCTAGTGTTGGGGGCTGAGGATATAGCTTAGTGGTACAGCACTTACACAGAAAGCACAAAATCATGAGTTCAAATCTCAGTACAAAGAAGCCCTAGAATCTAGTCTCCACTAAATATTTGTTGAATGTGCAAACTATTTATTCAAAGGAAAAACTGAAAGATTATATTGAAATACCTCCAGAGAAACGTGTACCTGGACATTGGGAAGCCTTATACTGAACTGCAAATGATCTAACCTTGATGAACCTCAGGTTTCTCTTACTGAGCTTATGCATATCTCATAATTTTCAGTCAGGTAAAATATGATGACTCAGTCATTCAATAAATACTTACGGACACTTGGACATGCTTTGTGTGCCAATGACTCTTCTAGGTAATAGAAAACAAGTCCTTTTCTTCATATACTGATCCTTTAAATCTGTCAAAAGTATAGAGTGGGTGGTTGCGTACTGAGGAGAGGCAAAGGACCTTCAAAGCTTAGTGGAATAAGGCCGGTTTCTTCTTTCCATGAGATGACTTGGAATGATGAGAAAGTTGGCTGTGACATGTACGTCTCAGGTTCATCGGCCTGTCTTCTGACACCTCAGGCTCACACAGGAGAAAATCACTGTGCAGAGTTGCAGTTTTCTTGCTGCTTGTCCTGCACTATATACCTGGGCTCTGGATCTCTTCAGGTTTGATTCATGCTACTTCGTTTTCCGTCATCCAGCAAAATAGCCGAGTAGTTTTCTGTGGATTTCCTTATTCTCCTGTAGGGATGTAAGAATTTCTCCCCTTTGCTTGAAGAGTACTAATCCACTGTATTCTCAGAATACAAAATAGAATAAAAAGAATGCAAAAATTAGGAATAAATTAAGCTTTTTGCTTAACATATTTGTTTTTAACTCACTAATGTGAATGAAATCACACCTGACTCTGAACACGTACATTGTTTTACATTTGACCACAGCAGTTTCCAACATTTATCTACTTGATGAAGGTAGGTGGGGTAGAAATTGTTACTATAATTTTATAGATATAAAACATGTTCATTGATGTTGTGTGACATGCTGAAGTATTTATAAAAGGCAATAGATCAGGGCTGAATGCAAATTCTCATTGGAACTTTAAGGTTAAATTTTTTACTTGGTATGGAAACTTTACATGGCTGCATTATATCTGTTTGCTGAAATTATTTCATGTATCAGTCATTGAATTTCAGTTGAAAAAGTCATTTTTGGCTGATTAAAGCAGAAAGCTAATCTACTCAAAGGATCATGGATGCCTCTAAGGGAAACTAAGAAGGCTGGAGAAATTATTGCTGTTATATAGTCAAAATCTTTAATGAAAAAACTTTTGTCACATCAATTAGTAATGATACCCTTGTCAGAAATACCCACTTCATAAATACTTTTTTCACAAAAATATTTATAGGAGTTAGTAGCCTTATTTTCTTCCATCTGCCAACAGTATTTAGTAAACCTAAAGATAACAAAACCCAACAACTGTCAATTTCATTCAATTTCTGTACATTCAAACACAAAAAATAAAAGGTAGCATATGATCTGGTTTGGAGTTCCAGATCAATACTTAATGCCTAAGGCATTTTGATTTTCTTAGATTCCTTACATTTTTTATTTACCTCAAAGAGTTGACAATTCAGTCAGTTGTTAGTGAAGGGTTGAAATTAATACTATCAACATGATTTACAACTATAAAGTTGTATGAAAGTTGTTACTACACAGTTTGGCACTTATTTGTAACTGTTTCATATTTCTGATTTTTTCTCTTGGCTTGCAAACTTCTTTATTATTGTCTGTTTGTCTCTGAAATACATATGTGCAGCAATACATTGGTCTAGAAACTTAATGCATTTCATAATTTTCAGAAAGATGGCCACTGTTGTTTTAGTCACCCAGTGCAGAGTTATCCAAAGGGCACACAGTTTTACCCAAAGCTTCCATTTGCCAGCCAAATTGTTCATGAACAGAACTGTCTTGTCTGTAAATTAAGGTTTTACTATGTGCTGCCCCACTCTAGACTCAAAGCACCACTGTGGCTGGCCTGAAGCATGTCTCCAACTGTGATTCTCTTCCTCATAAAGCCAACTCAGTCTTTTATTGCTCGGAGTTACCTCCAAATTTCTTCAAAGACCACCTCTTAGGGCCCTTCATGGTCTGTCTTTCATTCACCAGTTTTTTTTTTTCTCTTATTCTCCATTAGTGAATTTCTGTTTTCTGTGACCAAATGAACTTAAACTTCTTGACCTCTGCATGTGCCTTGTGTTCACCTATCTTCATGCTTGTCCAAGTTACTGTTTCTTTTCTAGGGAAATACCACCCTCCTGTAAAATTTGCACATTTGAAAACATAAAAACAAATGGAGAAAAAATAGCACTATTATAAACAGGCATATTATCTTTGTTTTCTGAACAAAGAAAGTAATTTTTAGGCAATTTTGGTGCTTATAATCCTTTAATTACTATACAGTCACAGTCCACTAAGTTTGTTATTTGTCTTAGAATAGTAAAAATTCCAAAAAGTTGAATCTTTTGTAGCAGGACACAATTGTGTCCAGAACTAATACATGAGTAACAAAGAACAGAAGCTATTAATATCTTTAATGTCTACAGACTTTTACTTCTGAAAGTCAAACTTTTGATGTAATACTATTTCTACTTCATAAAAACATTGAAAGTCAACTTATAATAAAATTAAGAAGTAATGATGGACATAACATTGGAAACCAGATTCTTTAGTTGGGAACTTAGCATTACTTATATTCAGGTTTTGTGTACATACCATTCTATAAATTTAAAAATAATTGTTGCAGTGAGTTAGTGAGTTAATATTCATAGTTTAATTTGATTTGTGGTTACATTGCTCAAGCATGTCTTTTCTTCTTGACATACACACACACACACACACACACACACACACACACACACACACACTAAATAACTGGAGTTCAAACTATTTTTTGCTTTGGCCACTGTCTGAGAAATCAGCTACATTTTGAAACTGAAAAAGAGCTTTGCAAGAAGATAGAGTACAGTGTTTTACTGTACAAAAGGCACAGATGAATCCTTGCTGTATTGGGCAAGAGTGAGGTGGATTGGGCTACATATCACCAAGGCTGGGCTCTTCTGGAGATTTACTTCTCAACTGATAAAGAGAAAATTGTCTTCTTTTATGTATGCCTCATATTTCCATTCCTATTTATGGGAGTAAAACAACGCTCACTACCTATCAACTGATGCAATAAAAAAGATAGTAGAATAAATTTTCCCTAAATTTAGACTATACCTTGAAATTCTTTTGCAACTGAGAATTGGGTTACATATTTCATTCCTTAGAGAAATGCAAGAACCCTGTGTGCAGCCGTCATTTAGATATTACCAATAGGAGTACAGAAAAAAGATGATCAATTTGGAAATATGAATTCATATATGTTTCTAGTCACCAATACTAGGGAATGTTGTCAAATATTTCTGAGAAAACTCACACTGTCTCTGTAGGTTGATTAGATGAGCTTTCGTACACTGGAAACCTGACTACTTTCCAACAACTTGATTTCACAAATGGAAAAACAGCATCTGTTTTCCTGCAGCTTCACATATGGTGATCATTGTTGCTAAGACAAGCTGAAGCAGGTAGTCCATGTGACAGTGCCCCTCTGGAGTGTTGCAGTCTCCTGGGACCAGATTATATTGGTCTGCTGTGAGGGACTCTGCCTCCCTAGGCAGTAGAAAGTGCATATTTAATCAACATATGCAAAGCATTTGTATGAACAGCAAATTACAGAGAAAATGATCAAAAGCAGTATTTAGAACTTTTCTGTTTGTATTTGCAATGGACTAATTTGGATAGGCATACCTTATGCCATACTCTGCTAGTTTGACTATTTAAGAAAAAAATGAGCGAGTCACTTGCAGTCAAAGGAATTCAAATTCTTATATATATGCAAGAAGACAGGAGCTGGTACTTGTCATGGGAGGGAGAATATAAGTATGTTGCATTAGCCAATGAGGAAGCATAGATGCTGAACAAAAAACCAGCGTTGGACAGACTTTGGGTATAAAGCTTATACCCTCGGTCCCTCTAAATGCTCTGATTGTGTTTCATAGTCATTAATGTTGATAGTGTATATGTTTTCTTAAAAAATGAGGGAAAAAGGAATAAAGCTAAATTACAAATTCCCATCCTTTATATTTTCCAAGATCAATGTTTGTTTCAAAAGTCAAGAGATTGGCAGCAGTAGAATTAAATTCCAGAGTCCATCTGCCAGCCAGGTATGTTGTAAACAGATGCCCCTTTTCCAAAGCTGCTGTGCCACTGGCCTTGGCTTTGGTTTGGAAGGACAACTCAATCACCTACAGAAAAGAAAACCTTCCACAATTCTTGGGCATCTGAATATCATCATAATTAAGCAAATAGTTGTTTTCAGGAACTGTTCCTTCAGCATATCTCCATGATAGGATCACAATAGATTCCAACTAGAATATTGGAAAATACTCAGTCTTCATTAAAATACAAGATTCCTTATTTATGAATGCAATTTCTTTGGACAGCAACTTTACTCTTAACAATTATTTAATGATGGAATGATTTGAAGCGTTATATTTGGCAAATGGTATTCCTCTTGAGACATATGAGAACAAGAATATTATAGGGAAAAGGTAGAAAGTGAAGGCTAGTTAGAAGCCATGCTTCAAGTTAAGGCTGTAAAGAAAGACATTATGGACTTGTCTTCCTTAGGAAAAACTATGAAATTAGTCTCACAAAGGTCAAAAAGATGGTCATTTGTCAGGGGTATATTTTGTAATTTATAAATTAAAAACACGTTTTAGTAATCCCCAAAATACACAACCTGCAAAGTTAGATTTCAGACTTGATAGTGACTCTCAGCTTCAGTCTGCCCTTGGAATCAGGGATAGATCTCTTTTTCAGTGGCAACTACCCAATAGACTTTTAACACATTCTTCAGTAACTGCAAGAGCCATAAACCTTGCCCAGCTCACCTCAGGACACATTGGAGTCTCTTGTCCTGGACTATTTTTCCCTTTGGTCTTTTCATTCTAGTGATCCATGTGACTACCACTTTCTCAAACTTGGCTTGTGTGCTTTATTCATATCATAGTCTCAACCTTTGCCAAAAACTATTTTTTACTTTATTGTTACCACAACCAGCCTGTGTTATGATAGAATTGTGAGGTAATGTATACAGTAGTCTTCCCCTATCTATGGTTTAGCTTTCTATGATTTCAATTACCCAGTCAATTGAATTCTGAAAATATTAAATGGAAAACTCCAAAAAATTCTTAAAATAATTTTCTTACAGCAGGTTATTATAATTTATTATTGATCTTATGCCTACTTTATAAGATAAACTTTAGCATAGGCATGTATATTAGGATAAAAAATATATATAGTATTTGATACTTTATGTGTTTCCAGGTTTCCACTGGAAGCCCTGCTTAGCGATAAGGAAAAACTCCTATGTGCATATTTCTATTTTCTAGTCTGCATTTCACTAACAAACATGTGTTCTTGAGCAGTCAATTTTTTTTTCCGAAACCAGTGATTGAACTCAGACTCTTGCACTTGTCTAGGGAAGCAATTATTCCACTGAGCCACTTCCCCAGGCCCCCATTTCTAACTGTCTGTTGGCCTCATGATTCTCATCTGTACAATGAAGATGTTTGACTTGAGCACTGACGCCCCTCAGATCCTCATAAAGAATGCTTCCATGCATATGTTTAAGCACACTTACCTCAATAACCTTTTGCATATCTGTATAAAAATTTGAATTAAAAAGTTTCCATTTTAAAAGAGAAAAAAGGAGCCAGAGAGATAGCTCAGCAGCATAAGCACCTGTCTGGTAAGCACTAGGTCCTGAGTTCAATCCCTGGTACTGCAATAAATAAATAAACAAACAAACAATGATATAGCCCTTTATCATATCATTTATTCTGATATCAATCTTCACTTGCAAGTTGATGACCTGGCTTCTTGAAACCTTGCCTAATGAAAACAGTTCAGATCAGTGTAGACTATATGCAACTTGAAAGCTGGCAATACACATCTTGTATATTTTTTGTCAAAAGTGTAAGCTATTCTGCAGACACATCATAGAATTTAATCCATATTCTTAGAGCTCCCATTTTGTATCAACACCTTTACAGTTTTGAAGGCACAAAGATGACTAAGGCCTATGCTAAAAGACATTGAATGTCAACAGAATGAAGGCATTGATATGACTAAAGGAAAGTAGAAATCTGAAGAAAAAAATCAGCAAAATTGATATTAAGTTATAGTTTGATGACTAACATAATGATGCAATATATTTGTCTTCAAGGTTTCAATGATAATTAAAACCTTAATAAAGTTGCCTATATTGATTTTGCTTAAGAGAAAATTTTCTTTCTTGGTTTAAACAAACATGGTAAAGTTGTATTTCTTTCACACTATAAAAGAGTAAACTTTGCATTAAAGACTTTATAGTACCTGACCCATAACTTCTCACAAAATTTACAAATGGGTGAGGTAAGAGTTTTTATATTTCTAATATTCTATAGGTTGCTGAACTATTTACCCCTTTTTCCTCTTAAACTCAGTCTTTTTTTTATATATTGCATTTTTTTATATTTATTTATTTATTTATTTATGTGTGTGGCCAGCTCAGCCCACCAGGGGGCGGGGCTGGCTGGCATGTGGTGCTGGGGGATTGAACCGCGGTTCCCTGTGCTTTGTTAAGCTTGTTCTAAGTAGGTGCTTTAGACCACTGAGCCATCTCACCAGCCCCTTAAACTCAGTCTTGAAGCACCATTTGAACAACCATGTGGCCAGATGCCCAGTGGCCCATTCTGGTAGCTTTCACTGTATTGCTAAGCATATATCAAAGCACATCTTACCAGCTCCAGAAATCTCTTACTGTCTCTTTCTTTTTCAGACATATTTCTTAAATATAAAAATTTAAGAAATGGCATCATGGACTCACATTAAAGCATAGTGTGTAAAGATCAACTATTTTTCAAATTCTAGTTCTTGGATAGCTTCCTAATGTGAGTAGAGATACTAATAATACCTAACAGACAGGTTGTCTGAGAGCATAATAGACAGAATGATACCAGAATACTGTGCTTAGGAGTACCTCACAAGGAGTCATCATTAATTTGGTCAAAATAATCTTTGAAAATTCTGTGAATTGAAAAAGAGACATGATGCTGTGTGGGAGATTTTTGTTATCCATCTTAGGAAATTCAGTATAAGACTGTGGATTCCCCTGGGTGAAAAGTGAGCACTCCAGAGTGAGAAAGAGCAAGTATTTGGGAGGAGCCAATATAGTTTGAATATTGGCTCTACTTCCACATCTCATGAAAATCACCAGAGGTGATGTTCTAAATGAGAACATCGTGTTCTTAATGTTCTAAAATGTAGAGGCTCCATGTTGTACTTATGAAGTTAAAATCCCTGCAACAGAAGCCTAGAATATTCTTAGACAAGTAGAGTCTTAAACATATCAAGCCATTTAAGTATTGTGTACCAGGTTTGCACGTTAACAACTCCTAGTTTATTATCTTAGATCTATTACTCAATGTTAAGGTTTAGACTGAAAATATTTCCTTGAAGTCTCCTGTATTCAGAGATGGGGTTTCAGAGATTAAATTGGCCCATGAGGGCTTTATCATGAGTGGATTAATTCAAGCCATAACCTTGGAGACTGGAGCTTTTCTCTTGTCTCTTCTTTGGTTCGTTTTCTTGCTCTGCTTCCTGGTTGCTGGGCAAGGAGCAGCTTTCTCTCCCAACCCCTTTCTCCAGGCTATTTACCCCCACACCAGGCCCACAGAAAGGGATTCAGCCAACCATGGACTGAAACTTCTAAAGCCATGAGCCAAAATGAACACTTCCTTCCTCCAGTTTAGTTTCTTAGGTATTTTATCATAGCAGTGAGAAGCTGACCAAAACATTTGATATTTTCAAAACCTTAGTCTCTTCATCTATAAAATTAGGCTACTTACTTACAGGTCCATAGTAGTAAGGGAAATGAGACAGTACTTAGAAAATGCTCACATGGTCTGAAACAGAGGAAATATTTGATCAATATTAAATATTAATATGTATTAATTTCTCTCAACTTTATGTCTGTATTCAATTAAATAACTAGAAAGCCAAGGAATACTTGGACAGCATTAATATGGGAAAGAAATTCCATCTAACTGTGAGTCTTGACTCTTCTCTGTACCAGTAATTTTCTTGTGTGGGTTAGGAAGTGAGGTGTGGGAGTATCAATCTTTCTGTAAAAACAAGGGACTATACTAGACAAATGGTCAAAGCCACTAATTGTGTTAGGGAAGAAAAATAATACAGTACTTATGATTGACACATTAGGTCAACTTGAGAAGTTTAGAAGCATAACTAAATAACTCAATAGTTCTACTCTCTGGGGTATAGAGGGCATGCCCTTACTCCTCTAATATCTTGTTCATTGTGTCAACTCAAGAAGTTTAGAAGTTTAAATAATTCATCAGGGGACGAGCATCCTGTACAAGAGGAAGGCATGGAGATGGTGTGAGTGATGCACCTGCCTGGGGGTGGTATCTTACAATATAAGGGAGGAAAAAAGTCTTACTTATTTGCTTCCTTTTTTCCAATTACCACTTTTGTTGTCTTCTGCCACCTTGAACTGTTGTCCCTTGGCCAAGCCAGCCTGCCTTGACTACAGACTGCAACCTCCATAAACTGTGAGTTCAATAAACATTTCCTTTCTTAATTTTGGGTGTCAACTATTTTGTCTCAGCCACCAGAGAAACTTAACTAAGATAAGTACCACTGTCCTAGATGGACTTGTGTGATTCACTGTCTTCCACTCTTTGGAACCTTGGTGTCCTATTACAGTGACTCACTAATCTCAGAAAACTGGCTCATTTCTCTTTTAAGATTCTCTATTACTTTTAACCTATCTTTGTGTTTATTCTAGAAATTTAAATCTGTTCAACTGATTTTTTAAAGAGAATACAAAAAACATTTTAAAAATATTAGAAACTAAAGAATTTCACTAAATAAGATGAGAGGAATTCAGTAATTGTTCTTATATTGCATATCGTTGTCTTCAAATTAGTTTTTTAGATTACCAGATATAAGCATGTAAAATTGGTTAAAATATTATAAAAAATTAAAAAGGAAAGAGAAAAGAAATTTAAACATTAATTACTCCTTTCAATAGAACAGAAGAAATCATCAATACAATTAGCTAAATTGTCCGGTGTATATACATATATATTTCATTTTCTCCTTTCTTTCTTTCTTTCTTTCTTTCTTTCTTTCTTTCTTTCTTTCTTTCTTTCTTTCTTCTTTCTTTCTTTCTTTCTTTCTTTCTTTCTCTCCTCCTTTCTTTCTTTCTTTCTTTCTTTCTTTCATTTTTTCTTTCTTTCCTTTTCCTCATTCCAGTTGTACCCTCACTTTGAACAGTTTCTGTCCCTTCCACAGAATCCATTGTACCTTTCAGATACTGTTTATTCTTTCAAGTTCTTACACTAGGGAGATAATATGATGTTTATAGATGTGGGTCTGATTTATTTCACTTATGATTATGCATTCATTGAATGGATTAATGGATCCATTTACGTATAAAAGCCTTGAGTTTATATTTTTTATAACTGAGTAATATTCCATTGTATAAAAAATACTGCATCTTTTTTTATCCATTCCTCAGTTGATAACCATTTGGTTTGTTTCCAAGATTCAACTATGACAAATTGATCTGCTATAAACATTGATGCACATATATCACTATGGTATGAATTTTTCAGTTGTTCTAGAAATCATTCCCTAGAAGGGAATAGCTGGGCTGAATGAGACCTTTAATTCTATTTTTTAAAGACTCTCCACACTACTTTCCATAGTGGTTTTACCAATCTACACTCCCACCAACAGTGGAGAAGCATCCCTTTTCCCCCACATTCCCTCCAGCATTTGTTATTGGCTGACTTCTTGATCACAGCCCTTCTTCCTGGGGTAAGATGAAATCTAAGTATTTTTTAAATTTACATTCTTGAATGACCAATGATGTTGAACATTTTTTCATATATTTATTTGCCATTTGTTTCTTTTGTTCTTCCTACAATCACTTCATTACAATTCAAAGACCCAATCAACTGATTTTATATGGGAATGCATCACATATTAAAAATGAGTCATGAAATATACACAGAATGTGTTCATGTGTCCTATCTAGGAAAGCTGAAATGAAAGGAGAATCAAAATACTAATGGGAAAAATTTAGATTAGGCTTCAATAGTCAAAGGGAGGTAAGGCTAATAATTTTAAAAATCAGAACAAATAAATACAACAGGACTAAAGCTGCTTATGGAATTTAAAATATTAAATAAGAAAGCAATTACCAAGATGAAGCTTTACTTATTTTTTAAGCTTTACTTTTATGATGACTATACTTAAATATTATCAAACATATGAATAAAATGTAAATTATAGTTAATAGTTTTAATTACTCTTTTCTAAGTGATGCCAAATGTATATTAATAAATAGCTGAATGATTGACTGAATGTTTTGGTTTTTATCTGTGTGTTTAGTGTCATGTAGATAAATACTCAATTTAAAGAGTACTATATTAGAAAATTAATGAGTAGAGTAGCAACTTCTTGAAAAAAATGATGAAGTGTTTTAAATCCTTTTTGCACAGAAAATATCATGGAGCAATTTCCAAATCAAAACACCAGTATGGGTCTGTTAGCATCATTTTAACTTTTAGTTGTGTGTTTTATGCATTGTCAGATCCTTCTTAGGTTCTTAATTTCTTTTTTTATTTCTATTTGAATTTTAATACTGTTAATGTATTTATATTAATCAAATGAGCTTCAAATGAAAATTAAATAACCTCTCCTTTATGTATAGATTTGCATACAAAAGTTCAGTAAAATTATGTTTACTTTTGTTAGGCAAAGCATAAGTAACAAGATATTGCTAGAGTTTATTGATGTGGACTGCAAAAAAGTAAGTTATATACATGTGCACATAAATGTGTGAAGGATGATTTGTTCCACTCTGCTGATCCATGCAAAATGTCTGTATTAATGAATAGTAAGATGGCATCTTTTTCTTTGAAGCAGTGAGATTTTCTTTAGGGAGAAAAACAGAAGTTCTAGGAAAAAAAGTAAAATTTCTCTTTTATGTCTATATTATTTTATACCTCTTCACAATACTGATTGTTGGGTGTACATGAATGGAAGTTATTGTTGACAGAGACTGAGGTGTCCTTGTCATATTCCAAACCTTAGTGTTATGAGTGTGTTTTAATTTTTTTGGGAGAAAGATATTCAGTGTCAGCATTTGCATTTACATGTGAACTTATTGCCACCAGTTGAACCAGATGTAGTGAGATTTCTCTTTTCTGTACTTGACTGTTTTGAAAACAGAGTACCCAGGAAGTGTCCTGGCACAATAGTTTTTAAAGAGAATTTGTATGCATTGGGCACCAATATGCAAAGAATCAATCCCCAATATTCTCTGCCAATAGATGATACAAAGTAACACAAACTGAATGGTCTAACAGCCATTTGTGCTTGACATTGTTGTACTTTTGTGATTTAATTTTGTCTCTTAGTTTAGGAAAAGCAAACAGTATAATTTCTTAAGTATATGTAGGAACAATAAACATAAATGACAGGTTGAGGTGGATAATGCAAAACTCCTGATAATTTGCCTCGGATAGAGACAGTCATTTAATCTTTGCAGTATGGGAGCATAGATAGGAAGGCAGTACCTGAATGGTACCATGCACATCACATTCAGTATAGGAAATCCACAAAAATGGACTTCTTACTGTGAAAGTCAGTTATCTGTTAGGATGGCAATTACTGAAGATAATCAAATTGTAAAAAGAAACAGTTTATTATGGTTGACAGTTTGGGAGAATCAGCCCATGACCCTTTGGTCCTGTTGTTCTGTGTCTGTGGCAAAGCAGCATGCAGTGGAGCACAGCTGTCCATTCAACTTGTACACTAGAACAGAAAGCAGAAAAGACCCGGGTGCCACACTCCTTTGGGACTAACTTCAATGACATGAACCTCCCACTAATCTGGAAAGCTTTCTGCTGCCTGTAAAGACCACAAAGCTGGAGACCACACCTTGGGCAAAGCGGCCTTTGGAGATATTCCTAGGTTCACACTCTAACAACAACCCAGCAATGTTAACCCCACATTATACATTAAAAAACTGCTTTTAAAAAGTCCAATAATTCCTATAATTTTTTTAGTTGTTTGCTTCTCTGGGGCTACTGCTTGAATTTATTACTTATATATAACATGTTGAGCTCTGCCTCAATTTTTAAAGATCTTTTAGTCAGTGTATCAAACGTATATTTGCCTCAGAGTAACAAACTGTAAAAGCCAAGGAAGAGAGTTAAAAAGCACTGTACTAGGCCACTGGGTTTCACTAATAAAAGTATTTCCACCACCATTCTTTAATTATAATGTAAAATCATAATAAATTTAAGTAATTTAGTTCTCATTTTATATTATTTTTTTCTAAAACCGATATAATACTCATAACTTCTTAACTCTCAGTTTACATAGGAGATATTGAATTGTGAAGAAATGAAACAGAATTTGTTTTATCTTAACACTAATATATGCTTTCGTCAATTTATAAACTTTGTGGTGTTAAAAGGGAGGTACATTGTTTATATTTTTATAACAAGCACATTTGGTTTTAGTTGTGTATTTTATGGTTTCTGGTTTTGTTGTTTGTGTTTCTCCTCTATCTTTTGCCACTTTAGAAAATTCTCTGGATACATTTGTTTCATTTGATTATGTTCTTGTAAGAAATTTTCATCTTGACTTTGTTACACTATATAATTTGTCAAATCTAAATTCTCTCAAATTTAGATTACCACCAGGTAACGAACCAGGGAAGAATTCAGCACCAGGAAACCAGCTGTTAGCCACTGGAGGAACCCAAGTGACTAACCCTTGCCCCCTACATCATGGGACCAAATGACCAGGTGACCAGAGGAATGACAATCACACAGTAGGACTGTAATTAAGGTGCGTACAATGGGCAGGCAGAACAGGCAGGAAGGAAAGGTCTGAAACAACATTAGCAATGCAAACCAAAAGGTGCTAATTTAGCTGAACCAGCATTGTGCTTAGGAACAAAGACATGGGGTAGAAGTATGTAAATATGGCTGATCTTTCTGTTTTTTGTTTTTTTTTTTTTTACTTTTTTATTAGTTATTTGTATTTTTCTTTCTCCTCCTCCCCTTTTTTTTCTTTTTCTTTTTTACTCTTTTCAAAGTGTCTAGGGAGAACTCCAGCCACAGAAAACTAATCTCATTCCCCAAATCCAGAGACCAAGTTCAGATAATTCCTTGCTTGCTCCTTTATGCTTTCTCTTATGTCCTCTTCTCTAGTTTCTCAAAGCTTGCATGATCATCCTTTGTCCTCCAGCCCTGTTTTTACTTCTTTTCAGGAATCTGTTTTGTACACGATCCCTCTTAAATTTCCCCATTCTACCTAAGGGAAGCACTCTACATAAAATCTCCTAATTTATATTCATTCTGTTATATAGCTGTAGATTTTACTCCTTTGTTTCAAGGTACAAAATTAATAGTTACCACAGGTTTTCAGTTTATAAACTGTGCTTGACCTTATGACTATTTCTAATCATAATACTTTGGCTAGAATATCATATTGGTTATAATCAGTTGTTCTTCCTGTGTAACCATACTAGGAAGCTCTGGGCTAATAACTTCACCACAGACCAACATGAAAGGACTGGGAACTGAGCCAAACAGTACTAAGATCACACTTTTAATTAACTGGAAGGTAAGATCTTGCACCAAAAACAAACCAAGAACCTCCTACACACAGATATATACAGAGACACCCCTGAAGAGCAGACTTTTCCTAGAGAGACCTTGATACTAGTAATAAAGCTACCTATTACAAAACTTTGTAAGGATCAACACAAAAAACAAAATTAAAAAAAATTGAAATAAAAAATAACAAGACAAGGGGCTGGCAAGATAGCTCAGCAGACTAAGCACTTGCTTAGGCAAGCGCAGGTACGCGGGTTCAAGCCTTGGCACCACATGTCATGCCAGCCGGCCTGCAAGTGCACTGAGCTGGCCCTTGAAATTGGGCTTGGTGGCTTACTCCTGCAATCATAAAATGACATAAAAAATTATTTGCAGAAGTAATAGTGGAAAATTTCCTAAGCATGGGAAAATAATCTAGTGTAGAATCA
>NW_004524667.1:107716-109915 GCF_000260255.1 Octodon degus | reverse complement strand
AGGGATTACAGCTGCAGGGTTACACCCCAGGCATGTATGCCAGGCCTGAGCTGAGCCAGGAGGGGACAAGATGGAGTAGGTAGGAGAGGCAGTTCTTCCACACACTCACTGGGTCTGTGCTAGGACTGGATCTGGCGGTTCCTGGAATGCGGCAGAAATTCCTACTTGGTGGGCGGGGTGGGGGAGGTGCTGCGGAGTGGTGAGAGACTTCTCAAGGGAGTGGAAGAGGGTCTCACCCACACTGCACCTGGGCTGGGACCAGTAGTCATTCCTGCCGGCACAGGGTAGCCGGAAGCTCTCCACACACTCACCGGACCTGGGCTAGGACTCATGAATAGTATTCTTATAAGGGAGAAAAAGTAAGGCAAATACAAGGAAGAATTCCATATGGCGATTGCAGTAATTCAGCACAAGTCAAAGTAGCTCCACAAGCTAGGAGAGTTGTCCACAGCACATGCTTACCTATCACCTTTGCAAAGAACAGAATCCTAATAGCATCTTAACTTTGTATTCATAGCCTAATATAATATAATATAATATATATTATATTCCATGTAGTATTTGCTTATATTACATCTTTGTAATCTTTTTTCTTTTTTATTTTTTCTAAAACATGCTTAAAGTATAACATTATTCATATTAGATATTTTTTGAAAATAGGACATCTATATGTGTATTTCTTTCAATAATTATCACATTTTATGAATTTTATTTGTCATATCTGATACATGATATTATCTAATAAATATTCCATATTAAAAATATTATTAAAGCAGGAAAAATTACAAGTAATACAGAATTTCACTTAACACAGTAATATGAGTTTCAAAGTGTTTGTTGCACTATGTCATGTTATCTTCCATAACAGATATGGTACATTTTAAATGAGACAATTTTGGCATGCAAATTATATCTTGGTATTGTTGAAAATAATAATAATAATATATATATATATATATATATATATATATAATAGTATTTTTTGATTTTTTATCTGTCTTTTAACTGGGCTATTTTCCACATTTATATTAATTAATTTATGGGTATTATTAATACAATAAGTCTCACTTTGATGAACTTTTAAACCTTTCCAAATTATGAGTATTTTCCCAGAAGGGAACTCATTCTTAATCAGGTACTTACTATATATTGGAGTTAAGTCTACTATTTAATTCTTATTTTCATTATTTGTTCTTTAATTCTACTATGCTTTTTGAATAATTTTTTTATGATTTCTTGCTGTGTTTTGTAATGTCTTTTAAGCTACATCTCTTTGTCCTATTCAACATCCAATTTACACCCTATTATAATCTACTTTCAAATGGCAGTTTTTGGTTTACACTTATAAATTTTATGAAACAAAACAGAATGTTAACATACTTACTGTGTTCTAATGCAATATTTGTATTACATTATGTAAAAACCACACTGTACACATAATGTAGGTATTCCATATTATGATAGCATATATGGTACATTTATAAATATACATTGTACAGTTGTGTAATAAAGACATTATAGGTTACTTTAATGAGGGTAAGTACATATAAATAAACAGACAACAAATATAAAAGTACTGCTTTAGTTAGGTTTTTTCCATAATTTTATTGAGAAACAAATAGCAATGAGACAGTTTCAAATCCAATTCATAGTAATCTTTTGAAAAATTAAAAAGCACACATATCAGACTTTATATTTATCTAGGTTGTTCTTCTGGAGTTTGGCTCGAATTCTCTTAGTGTTTGTTAGTTAGCTAGTCTGAAATGTCTATATTATCTTGATTTTTGAAGGATATTTTCATGGTTTTAGAATTCTAGGCTAATTTTTAAGTTTCAATAGTTTAATAATGTTTCATTTTCTCTTGGTCTCCACTGTTTACTGTAAAAAGTTAATTGTCATTTATGTTATTTTTAAATATAAGCATGTCAGTTTTCTTTGGATGCTAGTAAGATTTTCTCTTTGTCATTGAGAACTTTGAAGTTGACCTATTAGCATGAGGCTTTCTTGTTTATTTAATCAATGATTTTCTTTTTTATTTTTTGGTTGTACCAGGAATCGAACTCAGGATATTGTGTTTGCCAGGCAAGCACTTATTCCACTGATCTATCTCCCTGGCCTAATCAATGATTTTCATTGCATTTTCTAAATCTGTCAGTTGATGTTTTTCATCAGTTGTGGAAAAGACTCCTCACCTCTTAT
>NW_004524667.1:98412-107616 GCF_000260255.1 Octodon degus | reverse complement strand
AGAATGTTAAAAGCTGGTAGAGGAAAGAAACACATCACTATAAAAGAAAGACCATTAGAATCACAGCAAACTTCTCAGTACAAACCCTCAAGTCAAGAAGAGCTTGGAGTTAAGTATTTCTAATCCGAAGAGAAAACAATTTCCAATCCAGAGTGTTGTACTATGCAAAACTGTATTTCTAAATTAATGGAGAAATAATATACTTCCATGACAAAGAACAACTGACAAAATTCATGACCACCAAACCAACTCTACAAAGAGTACTAAATGATATTATATGCTGAGATAAAATGACCAAAATTCAAAGAACAGCTACAGAAAGAAATGACCAGGCAGGGTAAGCAATCAAAGGCAAAAAGTAGAGTACAAATAGCAGCAAATAATATCACAACAATAAGCCAGTACATACCATTTATAAGCATCAATGTAAATGGCTTCAGTTCAGCAATCAAAAGAAAAACGTGGAAAGAATGGATCAAGAAAGAAGATACAATAATATTCTACATACAAGGAACATATTTTACTCAAAAAGAAATTCTTAGACTGAAAATAAAAGGATGGAAAATAATAGTCCATATAACAGGAACCCACAAAGCAAGGGTAGCTATTCTATTTGCAGACAAGTTGAACTTCAAGAATGATCAAAGATAAAGAAGGTTACAGAAATATTTGTTAGGGGAAAACTTCAAGAGGAAGAGATAACACTCATAAATATGTATGCACCAAATGTGGGAATACGCAACTATATAAGGCAAATATTAATAGCCATGGAAAATCAGATGAGCAATAACACATTTGTAATGGGATCTTAGTAGCATATTGTCACAAAGAGATAGATCAACTAGGCAAAAAATCAGCAAAGAAATACCAAAACTGCACCACACCTGGACTTACAGAGTGTTCCACCAAACAACATTCAGAATACAGTTTTGTTAAGTATACATGGGGCATTCTCTAAAATAGACCATGTACTAGCCCTTAGAAGATGCTTAAGTAAATGTAAAGGAATTGAAATTATCTAATGCATATTATCTGATATTAGTGCAATGAAATTGGAAGGTAATGGCAAAAGAAACTGCAAAATCTCCGTAAACGTATGGAAATTAAATAACCCCCTCCTGAGCAACCAGTGAGTCACAGATGAAATTAAAGAAGAAATGAAACAATATTTACAGTTAAAGAAAATGCAGGTACAACTTACCAGAACCTGTAGGACACAATAAAAGCAGTTCTCAGAAGCAAACTTATAATGGTAAATTGTCACATCAGGAAAACAGAATGAGCACAAATAAACAGCCTAATGTTGCACCTCAAGCTTCTAGAAAAGTAAGAAGTCATGCTCATATGTAGTCCAAAGAAGGAAATTATAATGATCAAAACAGAAATTAATGTAATTGAGACAGAGAAAAGAATACAAAGAATTAATGAATCAAAGAGTTGGTTCCTTGAAAGAATAAATAAAATTGATAAACCATTAGCTGACCTTATCAAAAAAGAAAATCTCATATTCTCACAGTGAGGAATGAAAACATAAAATCACTTCAAACCCTGTGAAAAGTCAGAAGATCCTTAATACCTACTTTGAAAATCATTACTCACATAAGACAGAAAATGAAGAAGTGGACAGATTCCTAAATATATATAAACTAACAAAGTAGAGTCAAGAAAAAAATTCATAATAACCCAATATCAGTTAATCAAATTCAAATGTAATTAAATCTGACCAATAAAAGAAAAACAGCACAGGTTTTGATTGATTCATGGCTGAATTGTATAAGAAATTTAGAGAATATATAATGCCAATACTCATCAAACTAATGAAGTTTAAAGGAATTAATCCTCCCTAACTCATTCCTGGAGGCAAGTATTATCCTGATACCAAAACTACAGAAAGATTCAAGCAAAACAGAGAACTATAGGCCAATAACTCTAATAACATAGATACAACAATATTCAATAAAATGCTAGTAAACAGAATGTAGCAAATCATCAAAGTGGAACACTTATTCATGATAAAAAAAAACCCTATAGAAAATTGGGATTGATGGTCTTCACCTCAAACTGACAAAGGTTATATATGGTAAACCAATAGTGAACATCATACTAAGTGGAAAAAAATCAAAAGCTTTAGCTCTGAAGTCTGGAACAAGACAAAGTTGTCCACTATCAGCACTCCTACTCATATAGCTCTGGAAAAATTAGTCAGAACAATTAAATGAGCGAGAAATAAAAGGAATCAGTATAGGAAAGGAAAATTTGAATTATTATTCACAGATGACATGATACTCTACATAGGAGATCCCAAAAACTCCACTCAAAGACTTCTAGATTTAATAAGCAAATTCAGTAACACAAGTTGATACAAAGTCAGCACTCAAAAGTCAATAGCATTCCTATATACACACAGCAACCTCATGGAAAGAGAAGTTAGGGAAACAATATCCTTCACAACACCAAAAAAGTTAAATACTTAGGAATCATTTAACAAAGGAAGCAAAAGAGCTATATGTTGAAAATCACAGTACTCTGTATAAGGAGATCAAAGAGGATATCAGAAAATGTAAATATATCTCTTAATCATAGGTAGGAAGAAATGACATTGTAAAAATGGCCATATTCTCAAAATTGTTATATGGATTTAATGCAATCCCAGTAAAAATACCATTATCTCACAGAAGTACAGAAAATATTCCTAAATCCATTTAAAAATAGAAGAGATCAGCAAAGATAATCATAGGCAACAAATACAAGGCAGGAGGTCTCACAAGTCCTGATTTGATTTGAAATTATACTTCAAGGTTATTGTGATAAAATTAGCATGGTACTGTCAAAAAATTTAAAAAAATAGAATTGATGGTCTTTGGGACAGTTGAGAAGATGCAGACAAAAGTATAAACACACTAGCCACCTTATCTTTGACAAAAAGGTCAAACCTGCTCACTTGATAAATGTTCATTAATAAATGTTGCCTGAAAAACTGACTGCTTGAAGACCCAAACCAGATCCATGTTTATCACCATGCACTAAACTAAAGTCAAAATGAATCAAAGATCTAAATATTAAACAAAGACAGTAAATCTACTAGAAGAGAAACTAGGTAGAAATCTTGAGATGTAGAATATAGAAATGAGCAGAGAGTTTATAAACAAACCCACAATGTATGGGAAATGCTTCAAATAATCAACAACTAGTATCTCATCTTAGTAAAAAGATTTTGCTCATTAAAAGTAATCACCAATAGAGTGAAAAGACATCCTACAGAATGGGAAAAAATTTAGCTAATTGTCCCTAAGACAAAGGATTTCCAACTAGAATATATAAAGAATTACAAAAACTCAGATTCTCAAAATTGAAAGACTCCATTCAAAAATGGGCATCTGAGATGAATACACAGTTCTCAGATGAAGAAATGCAAACAGCAAGCAAATGTATGAAAAAATGTTCAACATAGTCGATCATTTGAGAGACACAAATTAAAACAACGCTGAGACTCCTTCTCGCCCCAGAAGGAATGGCTATCAAGAAATCCACCAATAACAAACACTGGAGGGATTGTGGGGAGAAAGGAACCTTTCTGCATTGTTGGTGCAAGTGTACACTGGTGCAGCCACTATGGAAATCAGTGTGAAGATTCCTCAAGAAACTAGGATTAGGGATGGCCAGATAGCTCATTGATGCCTAGGCAAGCTTAGGCAGGCACAGGGCATCTCAGTTCAATCCTTGGCACCACATGCCATGCCTTGAGTGAGCCAAAAACAAAAAACAAGAACAAACAAACAAAAACCCCAGCTAGGATTAGAGGTCCCAGTTGATTCAGCTATGCATTAAACTGTAGCGTAGTTTCCCAGGACATCTAAAAACACCATATCACACTGCTACACATGCACCCATGTTTATAGCAGCCTAATTTGTCCTAGCTAAATCTCAGAAATAACAAAAATGCTCACTGAGACTCAGTGTCCAACTTGAGACCATACTCTTTTTTTTCCATTAAAAATCAATGTATTTATATACTTACAGGACACTGGGAGTTAAACTGTGAGCAAATACAGCATTAGGTGCAAGAGGCAGGGAGCAGGGGGTGGGCGTGGGGCAGGAGCAGGCTGCAGATGGGCCGAAGTCCGGAGGCGACACCTGCTTCGGGAGCACAAGGGGCTGCAGGTCTTGAAGTGAAAGAAATCAGACTCACATGTATAAACATCATATTGCCTTAGAGTAAGTAAGTTCTATAATGTACAATAGATAACTTGAAATCCGAAGTAATTGCTTAAAAGAAACAGAAACTAGGAGAGAGGAAGGGGAAAAGGAAGGGAGGGAAAAGGGAGAAAAATGCAAGGTAGTTAAACAAATAGTGTCTCTTAGTTCATTGAAAAGATATGTTTGTGCTAATACTGACTGGAGGACTTCTATGACCATATCTTTTACTCTGAGTAACTACTTGAAGATGACAATATGCATTGAATCAACTATTGTTATCCTCCAATTATTTTGTTATGAAATTTTCTTTTACTGTTTTTCAAAAAAATAAAATTAAATTAAGATGCTATATTAAGTAAGTAAATTTAGATTACCTTTTGATATGCTAAATATATTTACATGTGCTTTTAAATAAATGTCAATGTAAAGATAATATTCATTTGCTTGAGTAATATGAATAATTCAATGTCACATCATTCTACCTCTGCATAATCCACTTCCAAATACTTATAATCTCATAAATTAATGCCAAATATCATTTAATTAAAGTTTTATACATTATACATTTAAGTACATGTTTTAAAGTTTAACATGTTTACAAGAAGTACATGTTTCCAATCTACTACCCCATCTAGTTCCAAGTCATTTTTTGGCTACTATTATTTCATTTTTATTATTTAATATTTATTCATATTTTGGTAAGTTAGAAAACATTGTCACATAATACTTTTTTTGTCACATAATACTTTTTTACACCTAGGTGAATATATTTTTAAAATTTTTTTAAATAATTTTATTGAGAAACAAATATCAATGTGACCATTTCAAAACCAATTAGTAGGACAGTTTCAATAACTAATACATTACATATTGCTGTCTTTATAATGGTTGTTCATAGTACAAAGTGTAGACATGATATCCTGTCCACAAACACTGTTAGAACAAATATTTCTATTCATTGAATTAAGAGAAAGTAGCTGTATATCTATTCTATTTTGAATATACAGATACAAAATGGTCCTTCATTTGTATCCCCTTTGCTTGTTCAGTTTTGTCAGAGAAGGGTATTCCATTGGTATTCCATTGTCATTTAAACATTGTAGGTGGATGAATTCAGCAAAATATTCCAATATAGTCCAGTAGTCCATAATAGCAATGGGTTTTCTGTAGGACTGGCAATGTCAGAAGTTGTTGACTTGAGCCTTTTATAGCTCAGCATATTAATATATCCTTACTTTTTATACTTTGTTTTTATACTTTTCTGCTGGATGGTTTGGAACAAGATAAAGCAAGACATAACAAGAAATGTAACTTTTGCACCTGACAAGATCAGTCAAATACCCGCAGGACTTATCCTGAAACCCTGTATCATAGTTTGTAGATCATTTATCAGTGTCAGTCATGTGGATGAGTCATGGCCATTGCTTGACCAATTTGCTCTGTGTCACATAACACTTGTAAGAAAAGCACATGCATATTTATTTGCTGAACTTTTATGTCCTTAATAATGTCTTTGCTGCTACATTGATGCGTTTAAATTATATTTTTTGAGTAAGAAATATTTATTGAGAGAAAGGAAATCTATGTTTGAGAGAGACAGAAGTAGTCCCAAGTGGGATGGCCCACACATTTAATTTATATAGTGTACAGTTAACATTTCCTTACCAATACTTTATAAATATGTATTTCCTCTCCTCTTAGCACTCAGAGAGTTAGGCAGCCACTCTGAATTTAGCTGTTTTATAGGGAAGTACACTACCACTGACTTATACCCACAGCATAAGTTGTTTTTAATGAATGCTTACTTAGAAAAATATTTTCATTTTTCTTACAGGCCTAAAACTTCAATAAGACCTATTCTGGTATACATTGCTTCTTATTATTTTTAACTGTTTTGTGATGGAGATATCCAGTGTGCATGCTGATATTTCTTTAGCTCAGGGAACTTCTCTAGTATTGGGCCATAATTACTAATATGCAGTTTGTCTTTTCTTCTTCAGAAACATTCTTTATGTATTGAATCTCCAGGTTACATATTTAAATTGGCCATCATCTTAATTTTCTTGAACATTTCCTTTGAGTTCTTAAAAAGCTTTCCAGATTTAACTTCAGTATAGGAGAGTATATTTTCTGCATGGTACTTTTTATTTTTATGGCCTCAGTGACTGTTCATGTCATCAATTTTTCTTAATTTTAAAATAAATTTACACAGTTTACAAATGCACTTAGCATATAATTCCTAAGTGTACAATTTATACATTCTGCCACAAGATTTGAGTTTAAATAAGGTTTCTAAGCCTTATTTAAACTCAGCTTGCAGCTCACTATCCATTTTTCTTTATAGCTCAACCGATTGACTTCTCACATTTTCTTTTCCTTCTGTTTGGTTACATGTTTTATAGCAATACAGAGAGGGTTAAGAAAGTGGATAAGAGTGAAATAAGTAAAATTCACTTAAGAGACAAAGGTGCTATGTAAAATTGAATGCTACTGTGACAGCTCTGTCTTTATGAGTCAGGCTCAGAAATCCTGTTTTCTGGATAATACCAAAGTCAGTTAAGGCTAAAGAGTGATAGGTGGCATTAGGGAATTTTGAAGTATTATAGAAGTATAAAAAAACTAGTAGGTAAAGACATAGATCACACGTTGGCACTTGAAATTGACAGTTATATGCCAAACCTTGCATACATAATCTAGAAAAACTTCTCATAGGTGGAAGCCCTACAGTTAGTTTGATGAGACCACTAGACAGAAACACTTGGAAGTTAATGTTAATATGACTGCATTTGGATTACGGGTTGACTAAAAATTAGGAATAGGGAACATACCAGTAAGCATGATACTACAGCAGTTAATTAAATTACCCAACAATGCTTTTACTATGATGTTTTATCAGCTCTTATATTAAAGTCTCCAATTGCCATTTATCCATGTGTACATCAGGAATGGAATGGCCTGTAATGTGCTTTAAATATTGTGGTTTGAGCTGTATCCTCCATCATAATAATATCAACACCACAGCTGCATGATTTTTGAGTTTTGAAACCATCCATCTTCAGTTCATTTCTATGAAAAAGATCTCAAGATACTTCAAAAACTTCTATATTTATTGCTCTTCTGTGTGGGAAATTGGATATACCAAATTTGTAAAACAAACTTTAAGGGCTTCAACTTTCTCCTTCTGTATAACATGATTATTTGTGTTCCTTCTAGAATGGGTTCTAATCTAAGCTAATAGCTTAAAAGTCTAGAAAACATTCATAGTTTCTGAAGATTAGTGGTTCTCCCATTTCTCGCTTGCTTTTTCTACCCATTTGATCTCTTCAGATGCTAAGATGGGAGGAAATGACATGCTTCCCCAGGACTTTCATAACTACAGTGCCCCCTTGTGCAACTTGACAAGGGCTAGAATGGCATGGATCCAAAAAAAGTAAAAGGGTCTCAAGTAAGTTTATTTTAGAGTTTCTGTTTCCAAATATATAGAGAAGCCCAAATGCATTTTTACACATTCAGCAGGGATTTTCTTCCCCCTTTCATTGCTTATGTAGAGGAAAATACTTTGTTTTTAAAGAGGGAAATCCACCTCTGAAATTATGGAACACTGACACAGCATCATTCATCTTGGCAAAAGTTGACTGAGCAGATGATGTAGATCCACTTAACTTGGATTCAATCAAAGGTTTTGCTATTTTCATTTCACAGTCCAGATGTAGCTCATCATCAGTTGGAATTGATTCCAGAAGAGGTGTTAGAGTCTGTTGGTCCAAGAGAAAGTCTCATCCAGGCATCAAAAAGAGCCATGAGGAAAATGAATGCAATCCCATTGATGTCCCTACAATTTAGGTATTTCAGTATTCTGTTCAAATTAAGCAGCGGGAGAGTCTAGAAATGACCAATTTTAGTGGCTTGTACATTTATTAAATTCACAATCATGTTCACACCATCTCCTATGTCACATTTATATGAATATGCTGTACATATGGATGGAAGGAGAAACTAATGATAAATACATTTGGGTTTTCAATGAATCAGAATAGCTAGAAGCCAATCAGGTGTGTTTAGTTAGCTACTTGAGTAATCCATGCTGTCTGTACTCTGACCACCAAATGCTTTATAACTTTTTACAACAATCCTTACACAATATGAACACAAACACTCATCAAATGGAGTAGAACTAATCAATATTTTCTAACTGCAATACATTTTTTAAAAAACTTTGGGATTTTTTATATTAATGTTATTATGTATTTTCACAAATATTTCTCACTCCATAACAGTAGATACTCAAAACTGTATTTCTCCATACAACCTTCAAAAACCATGTGGATCAATAAAAGAGTAAATAAAAACTAGCCACAGGCATCCCTTCAACACAGCTAGAAAATGAGAGTACCATACACTTCAGTTTCCACATGGGTGTGGGGAATCTTCAAAACTCAGTACTCAGGCCTAGAAATCTGCACTCTATCAAGGTTAAAAGATCCTAGCACAGTCCTAGGAGTGATGCAACACAGATGATGTTATCTGAGCTCCTTTTCAGAATTAAAAGTGCTTACCTTGAGTAGGAAACTAAGACTGTACCCCCTCAGGTATTGTTGAACGCATTTCTTAAAGATAGGGGATGAATTTTGTTACCTCAAAAGGTATTTTTCTTGATTACTAGAACCTATGAATGTGGCTTTATTTAAATATAAAGGTGTTGCAGATAATTAAATTAGTATGATGCCATTAAGGTGGATTCTAACTCATCATGAATAGTATTCTTTTTTTTCCATAAATTTATTGAGAAACAAATAGCAATGAGACAGTTTCAAACCAAAAGGTAGGACAGTTTCAATAATTAACACATTGCATACATTCTTTCTAGTGGTTAATTGCTGTACAAGAAGCAGACATGCTATCCTATTTACGAACACCATTAGAACAAATCATTCTATTCATTAAGAGAATGTAACTGTATATCGATCCTAGTCATTTTGAATACACGGATACAAAATGGACATTCAT
>NW_004524667.1:88634-92236 GCF_000260255.1 Octodon degus | reverse complement strand
TCTCATGTAGGATATTTTGTATAAAAGAATATTAGAGGCTGAAGGAAAATATATTCCCTCTAGGAAAAGAAAATAATTCTTTTAACAGACTGCCTGTTAGATGGATGTGTTATAGGGGCAACTTGATCTATAATTAAGTATAGCGTAGGGTTGGTTTCAATCAAAATTTAAAGAGGTTTATACTATTGGCTTCAAATATTTGAAGACAGAGTAAGGATTTTTACCTTCAGAACTCTAGAGAGATCCTAGAAATCTGTGTTTTGTCTAAAAAATTTTGGATGAACTTCCCTTAACTCTTTTTTCATTCCCTTTTTCTCCATAATTTCTTTGTTACTTATGATCAACTGTGGTCTCAAAATATTTAATAAAATATTTCAGAAACAAATAACTTAAGTTGCAAACTGCATTGCTCATTCTATTTATATTATTGTTGATATAACATGCCTAATCTATAAATCAAACTTTATCATAGATATATTTGATAGGAAGAATGTAGCAAATGTAACATTTAGTATTCATGATTTCACACAGGTATCCAGGAGTGAGATGACTTAAAAAGTATTCCCTGTGGATAGGAAGACACTACCTGTGAGAACTCAATACAGAAACATCAGAACTACTTGACCTGGGTACTTATTTGTTCAACCACAAGTCCAATGTTTTGCCAACCCACATGCAGGTGTTGAAAGTCCTGGAAAATTAAGTTCTTTTCTCTTTATTTCCAACTCTACTACAAATGAGAACAGTAGTGGTTATCTTTTCTCCTGTGAAGATAACACTCTTCTCTAGCATTTAATTTTTAAGGTCTGTGTTTACAGATCTTTGGTATTTAAATAAAATGCATGATTTTTATTTTCCAGCCTACTTTTCATTCATAATGTTGTTCATTTATATTGTTGCTTTAGGTTACTTTAGAGAATCTGATGCCAACTTGATTTTTTCTCTTTCTAGGTATACTTTTTACTTTCCCTGGCAGACAAGAAACCAGACCAATCTTTGGTCATGGCACTCCCTTCCAACCCAGACCCAG
Organism: Octodon degus; assembly: GCF_000260255.1. Classification (NCBI taxonomy): domain Eukaryota; kingdom Metazoa; phylum Chordata; class Mammalia; order Rodentia; family Octodontidae; genus Octodon; species Octodon degus. The sequence continues at coordinate 91,206 of NW_004524667.1, read as the reverse complement.
AACATATACCATGATAGAGGAATGGGATGAAGTGGGACTCCGCTATCCACAATGGCCTGGCTGGTGAGATACATTCACAATCATTCAAATCTCCATGTCTATCAAACTGAATAAAATACTGACAATGCAGAATTACAAGATGGAGAATCCCAAAAGCAGGAGAAAGGAAAGAGACAAACTGCCAGAAACCTGAGTCTTAAAAAGATTAGCATTCCAGTGCCATAAGCAATGGGACTTTGGAGAGCGATGTACTTCATATAGAAAAAAAAAAAACATGTCACCTATTTTCCCCACATACAAATATAGTGCTGTGCTTATAGGTTATTTATCCCACTAACCATGATTTCTGGAAGATCCCAAGGGCATCCAGAGAGCAAACCTCCTAGCTGGGAATGAGAGAGAGAGACCTGGGACTGTGACAAGTATGCAGAAAGTTAAGGTTTGTGAGAGGATAGGAGGTTGGTGCCCATATCATAGGGTAATTTATTTAAACCAGAATAGAATGGGTACCCTGGCATTGTTTCTACAAACAACAGAAGGGCTCAAAATACACTTTCCACTGTCTTGTGCTAGAAATAAAGTACCCTCTGTCCTACCTGGAGGTGGCCCTGCATTCTGCAGGTGTTTCTGAGAGATGAGCTCTATTGTCATAGAGGGATAGACAGCTATAGGAAGAGAGATGTAGAACAGTTCCTCCTGGCCGTAGCCTAGGCAATGAAAGCCTGTGGAAGAAGACACAGAGATAACCACAATATTAACCACGCAGCCAAGGAAGTAAAAGTGTGAGGTTCCTACTGGAAGTTGATGAAGAACTGGAGAGCCAGGAGTCAGGCAAACTATACCACATTTTCTTCCTACCAAACTGGTTGAGGCAATAAGATCCAGAGTTCAGGAAACAAGCCTACTGTAGGTGATGCACAGAGCATAGTTTGCAGCCAGGAGATGGGTGTGCAGGACAGTTTCACTACTTTAAGTAGGCAGTTGAATGGTCCAAGGGCAAATTGCTTGGCTGCTCTCAATCATACTGTGACTCTAGTGTAGGAGGAACCACGTGGCACTCTAGGGTAATGCCGTACATTTGCGTGAAGGGCTGCATTTGTACTTCTGCAGTTGCTCCACCTGTTTTTTCTGGGTTATCTTATTTCTCTTTCTCAGCTTGCTTTTCTATTGGTATTGTTTTGCTATTGTGTTTTATTTGTTAAGTTTTTCCTCTTTGCCTTTATCCCTCTTTTAGTCCTTCACTTTTATATTTTACTTTTATTCCCCTCTATTATTCTGTCTCTGTTTCATTTTCTCATCTTTTTCCTTTCCTCTCCCCCTCTACATCTATCACACAACACATATATAACAGGAGCCTGGATATACACAATACAGAATAAGAATTAACCAAAGGTACAATTTAAACCTTTTAAGAGCATTTCAGGATAATTCTTAACAAAATTAGACTTAGATGATCCCACCAAAACACCATAAGCATATTTACAGGTTTTAACAATCTCACAGCTTCCCCAATCTGTAAATATGCTTCCACCCATCTGAGTAACTCCTCCTACCTACACAAATACTCTCTCAAGCCTCCTTTACCCCAACTTTAAAAATACTTCCAAAGGCTGACCAGATATTCAGTAGTTTATAGCACCTGCTTAGGCAGACACAGGGACCGGGGTTCAATTCCTATGTGCCATGCCAGCCCCGCCCCTGGGGTGCACTGAGACAGAGATTGAGACTGAGTGTGGTGGCATGCACCCATAATCCCAGCTCTTGGGAGGCTGAAAACAGGAGGACCACTACAAGCCTGATCTGTTTAGTAAGACCCTGTAGACCCTATACTAACTACATAAAAATAATAAAAATAATTTCAACAGAACCTGACCTCCTCTCTACTTTTCTCCTATAGATATTTCTCTTAACTCTTCCTCTTCCTACTGACAAAACTCATTCCCTTTCCCCTCCTTCTCTCTTTACACCATTTTTCACATTCCAGACAAAGCACAAATAGTAGTATAAGACAGTCTAAGATGTACTGATAAAATGGTAAAATTACCCAAGCAAGCCTTAATGTGTATAATAAAAGTATCAATGGTTCTGCTGGTGCTGTTCTAAAGAGCACTGACTCTGCTTACAACAGGGTGATAGGAAACAATCCAGTTAAATTGAATACTATAGATTGATGTGGGAAACAATACCACTTAGTAAGAAAACCAAGAACATTTTACTGGAAAACAGAGCATACCGAAGAGATCTGTAGGTCAACAATGAATTCACTTCACTCTGTTTGACCTCAATACTAAGGACACATATAAAATAACAGGAATGTGAAAAAAAATGGTGAGAAGCCTCCACAGACTTCCCACTCTCAAAGAAGACCCATGGACACTGATCAAGAAAATCCAGCAACAAATAGAAAACTATAAATTTGAGAAATGCAAATTTATAAAACAAAAGAACCCATCTATTTTCTGAAGAGTGGCTATTGTCAAGAAATCAGATAGCAGTGCCTCCCCCACCCCGCCCGCCAAGTAGGATTTTCTGCCGAGTTCCGGGAGCCCCCAGACCCAGTCCTAGCCCAGGT
>NW_004524667.1:84057-85251 GCF_000260255.1 Octodon degus | reverse complement strand
AAAACTGTAGAAAAAAAAAGAAAGAAATCAGATAGCAACAAATGCTGATGAAGCTACATGCAAAAAGGAATTCTATACATTGTTTTTGGGAGTGTAAACTAGTATAAGGATTATTAAAATCAGTGTGGAAATTCCTCAAAAAATTAAACATCAAACTCCATTTGGCCCAGCTATTTTAAATATGTAGAAAGTCAAATTTCATCTTTTCATAAAGATGATATGATTCTATTAATAAAAAACCTAAAGACCAAAAAAAAGATTATTAGAATTTATAAAGTTAGTAAAGTAGCAGGATATAAGATCAAATGAAAATCAGCAGCTTTTCTGTATCCCAAATACAAATTTCCGGAGAAATAAGTCACAAAATCATTCAAATAACATTATTTAACCAAAGAAATGAAAGATTTCTACAAAGAAAACCACAAAACATTGATGAAAGCAAGAGAAAAAAATGTTAAAGCATTAAAAGGTACCTAATGTTCAGGAACTAAAAAAATTGACCAAAACAATCTATAGATCTAGTACACTTTTCATCAATATACACAAGATATTTTTTTCATAAAGATATAAACCCATTGTAAAATTCATGCAAAGGCGCGAAAGGCACTCAAAAGCCAAAGCTGCCTTGAGTACAAAGAATGAATCTTATTGTGATACCTAATTTTAAGGCATGCTATACAGACAGTGTAACCAAAGAAGCTAAGCTATTGACCACAAAATAGTCACATATTCCAGTTGAACACAATAGATAGCCCAAATCTGCCCATCTACAGCCAATTTATTTCTGATGCATGTTCCAAAAACATAGTGGACAAATGACAGTGTCTTTCATAAAAATGTTGGGAAACTTGGGTATCTCTACTCAGAAGGCTGAAATTTGACCCCTGTGTCTCACCTTCTATATAACAACTCAAGATGCATCAATTTTAAATGCTAGTGCTGAAACTTTGAAAATACTGGAGAAAAAATAGGAAAGACACTTGAAGACAATGGTACAGGCAATGATACTCTGGATAAGAACCCCCAAAGCACAGAAACTAAAATATAAAAGTTGGGGCTGAGGAGATAGCTTTGTGGTCTAAATGCATGACTGGCAAGCACAAAGACTCTGGTTTGATCACTGGTACTGCATACTGTGCCAGTTCCGAAATGCTAAGTGTGCACTTTCTGCCACCAAAACCAGATGCGGTGGTG
>NW_004524667.1:80824-82852 GCF_000260255.1 Octodon degus | reverse complement strand
TTGTTGTTGTTGTTGTTCTTTTTAATTCCTTATTACTTTTTTTAAAAACCAATTTGTCATGCTTATATCTGGTACTCTGAACAACAAATTTGAAAACAACTTTATGTAATACAGCAATCTTTGTCGAATTCCTATTGTTTTGTTTCATGAAGTTCTGTATCATTTCTAGTCTTTCTTTCCTTCTTTCCTTTCTTCTTTCTATTTTTACTATTTTGTATTCTCTTTAGATAATAAAATAGAAAGAAATGAGCTCATAATTTGAATAGATATTTTTCAAAAAATGCAAATAGATGTAAGAAAAAATGCTCTTATGAAAGGCCATTGAGGGTATGAAAATTTCAACTATAAAGAACTACCATCTTCACAATTGGACCAGTTCATAAAAACAAATCAAGTTCTTACAAAGTTATGGAGAAAAAGGTATTCCTAGAATGAAAATTATTATGGTCATTTTCAAGAGCAATATGGAACTTCCTCAATAAACTAAAAATAGATATATCATCTGACCCAACTATCCCACTTTTGGGTATATTTTCAAAAGTAATGAAATTAGGACACCCAAGAGAGTTTGCATGACAATATATTGCAACATTGATCCCAGTAACTAAAATATGGAATCAACTTACATGTCCATCAACAGATTAATGAATTTTTTAAATACATCTATGATACATAATATATATTTGAGATATATATATATCAAATATATAATATATAATATATATTATATATACATACATATATATATCAAATGGAACATTATCCAGCTGTAAAAATGATATTCTGTTATTTTCACCATAATAGATTGAACCAGTGAGTGTTATGTTTTATGAAATAAGCCAGATACAGAAACCATATGTACCATATTTTTTTTACCTTGTGGAAGCTAAAAATGTTGATTCAATAATGGAACTGTGACTATTAGAATATTTGTAGAGTATGAAGGTGTGTGAAAAGGTATGTTGGATTTGAATAGTGCAGACTATTCGTTTGTGGAAATATCACATTGAAATCCAATTGACATGTCAAGTGAATCACTGTTACAAAAACTTTTTCAAAGAATACAACAGTATAAGTCAAAGAGGAAAAAAACTAGTAAATTATATATTTTAATGGAGGATTAATTATAAGGACAGAAATATAATTATTGATACATTTTATTTTGTTATTTGAAAAAAACTACCTAAAGTTTGGTTAGAAATAGTAAAGAAAAATGTTTAAAAAATTTTAAAGCTGTGTTTGTTTTCAATTATTCACAGATGTTCTTGTTCTAAGAGAATATATTCAGAATTTCCCTATTTCCAAAAATAAATTACATCACCCCATAATGAAGAATATGAATGTAGAAGTAAGCTTTTAGAAGGCCCCAAAGTCTGAAATGAAAATATCATTTGACACAGTATGTTGAAACAAAGAAAGACACAGATTCTGAATAACAGTTGTGTTATAACTTGGAGGAGCAGGGTACACTTTAGTCTTTCAACCCAACCATTAACAGACATGGTATGTGTGTCATTAGCCAGCTCTTACAATTTATTGAGTGCTACACATTGTTATCTAAGGAAGATTTGGTCAATTTTTATACTAACTTTTTTTTTATATTTTGATGTTTTCATGTTACACAGGAAACAAATGATAGATAAACTCCAAAGATTATCTATCTCAAAGTACTGAACAGGTTAAATTCAAGGTGAATTTATTCATTGTAAGATGTCATCCAAATCTAGTTCTAACTTAATATTACATCAATAAAGATAGCTCCAAACTCCAGGTGTCATCATTCTGTGGAGATAAGCTTTCTTATCAGTGAGAGGAGTTAGTCCATGAGTATTACCATGGAAGGGCTCATAAGAGGCCTAAACTCTCTTGAAGGAGGAACTGAGCTACCAAGTACAAACAGAAGTAGTTCTTCACAGCTGGCTGTTCTGCCTTCTTTCTCTTCAGACAAGCTCAATCTTTAGGAATAAACTAAGAAACTTTATTAATCCCACACCATTGTATTGAATTTTCCAACAATTTTGGGGGCTA
>NW_004524667.1:66141-80429 GCF_000260255.1 Octodon degus | reverse complement strand
TTAAAAATGTTGATCCAAAAATGGAACAGTGATTATTAGAATTTTTGTAGAGTATGAAGGTGTGGGAAAATGTGTATTGGATTTGATCAGGGCAGATTGTATCAAATATCACATTGAAATCCACTTAATATGTAAAATCAATCACTGTTATAAAAACTTCTTTAAAGAATACAACAGTATAAGTCAAAGGGGAAAAGAACTAGTAAATTATATATTTTAATGGAGGATTAAGTATAAAGTGTGATCACCCATACAAGTCTGGTCCTCCCCATCTCATACTATTCTGCTGTTCTTGGAGACAGCCAGCCTAGGGCTGACTTTTCTGAAACTATGAACTACATTAAATTCCTCCTAGTTTAAACTGTATGTGTCAGGTATTGTGTCTCAGCAATGGGAAAGTGACTTGGACAGGGGATATTATAGACTAGACCCAATGGCTTTTATACCAGTTTATCTCTAAGATTATTCATTAACTCATTAATTCATTCAATTATAAATTGTTTAAATTAATGCATTTATGAAGGCAGAGACCTAATACCTCTTAAAAGTCTCCCTTCAGTATTTCTTAAGAGGGAATAAATTTCAACATCAGTTTCAGAGACTATGAAACTATCTTTAACCTATAACAAACACTAACCAAGTAAATAATTAATAAAGCAAGAAGAAGATCTCAGACAGACAATCTTAAGTAATTCTTCTCTTTATTTACTTATAATCCCCTGAATTTTCTTTTTCTATACTTTTAGAATTATTCCTGCTTGAATGTCATTATCTTGTCATCATCTGTTCCATATACATGAAAAATTACTGTATGTAGAGAGCTGTTAGGATGTAGTCTCAACTTGATTATCTTTGGGATTCACCCCAGGGATTGCTAAAGTATACTTCTGGATTAGTGTGGCTGGGTCATAGAGGAGTAGTCTTGGGGTCTCTGCCTACTCTCTTACCCCTTCAACTCTTCACCAGCATTGCTTCCCAGCTGCCTTTCACCTCCAAGTCTGTATCTTGGAGCTATGAACTGAATTCAAGTGCTAATTTCAACCTCCTTCCTTTAAATCATGGGTGCCAGATACTGTATCTCTGTGATAGGAATGCTGCCTTATACAGTAGAGAGGACTATATATTACTTATATGAAATAATACATATCTTATATTTTTGTATAATGAAATGCAGACTATTTGTTTCTTTACTAACTCTTCAAAGTTAGGAGCTCTCTGTCGGCATCATAAGGTATGGCTATAAGGAAATCAGATGATGTACTAAAGGACACAAGCAACACAAACAGAAAAACACTTGTTTTTTCAAAAATTCAACATCTTGCAAAGTATAAACGTGATACAAAATAGAATAGAAGAAAGATCTCAACTTAATAGAAAGCATCTGTGAAAACTAAAGTTAGCATCATACTTGGTGACAGAATCATTGCTCCTTTAGTTCAGAAATAAAAAAGACATATCCACTCTTTTGACTCCCCTTCAGTACTCTGTGGCATACTTTAGATGGTGCAGTGATAAAAGAAGCAAAAGATATTCAAATTGGAAAATAAGCAAAACTATTATTTTAAACTGACATAATTTTATATATTTAAAAAAAACCTAAGGAATACACTAAAATATACTAGAACTAATAAATTTAGTTTCCAGAACACAAAAATACTTTCAAAGTTATAAAAGTTATAATTCTATAATGTGACAGTAAAGGTGAAATTGAGAATGCAATACTATTTGCAATAACATAAAATCAATAGGTAAGAAATGTAAACAGCAATGTAAAACATATTCTGAAAACTATAGAGCATTGAGGAAGGAAACTGAAGACAAATAAATGAAAGACAATGCTTACTCTTACATTAGAAACTATAATATTGTTCAGTGCAAATGTTGCTCATATTGAACCACAGATTTAACATAATCTTTATCAAAATCCCAACTGCCTTCCCTACAGAAATTAATAAATTAACCTAAAATGTATGTAAGGAATTTAAAATACACATAAGAGTTTTTAAAAGAATAAAATTGATGGACTTACACTTTCTAATCTCAGAATTTGCAACAAACCTATAGTCAAGACAATATGAGGGCTGCGGATTTAGTTCCGTGGCACAACACCTGCCTAACAAGCATGAGGTCCTGAAATCAATTCCTGGTAACTCCGCCCCTTCACCACCACCCCTAAAAAGAAAACACTATGTACTGACATAAGGATAGAATGAAAAACCAGAAATATTTGGCATTGATAACAAGTTGATTTTCTTTAATAGTGTTAAGACAATTACATGAGTAAAGAAAATCTTTTCAACCAGAGGTGAAGGGATGGGTGGGTATCCACATGCAAAATAGTGAAGATTCTTATATCACAGTATAGAGAGAAGTTAACTAATAATGGATAAAGTATTTAAAAGTAAGAGCTAAAACTATAATTTTGTCAGAAGAAAACATGAAAATACATTTTTATGACCTTGAATTTGGCTTTTTTTTTTTTGTAGTATCAGGTATTGAACTCAGGACCCTGCACTTGCCAGGCAGGCCCTTATTCTACTGTGCTGTCTCCCCGTTGGACTTGGCAATTTTTTGTAGATATTGCGTAAAACTTGCAGTCAGCAATTGAAAAAGGTAACTTGGAAATCATTTAAATTTAAAAGAGAAACAAAACATTGAAGACCACACCATCAAGAAAATGTAAAGATAAACAACATAACTGGAAAAATTGCATCTTATAACTCATAAGGCCTTTGTGTATACTGCAACCTTCAGATACCGCAGGAAGGGATGGAAAATTGTGCAAAGCACTTTGGAAAACAGCCTGGCATCTCCTCCAAGGATTAACTGCACAGTTACCATACACCTAAGCAGAATACATCCTAGGGAGAAATTCAATGTCTACTCTAGAGTTCGTACATTAATGTCAATAACAGCAGTATTCATAATAGAATGAAGGTGGAAATAATTCAAACTGATATGTATATAAAATGTGACATATCCACAGAATGCAATACAATTTTCCAGCAAAAGTAAATAAAATATTTATAAATGGTACAATGTGACAAACCTTGAAAATAATCCTAAGTGAAATAAAACCACATAGTATTCTATGCCATCTGGTTTATGTGAAGTGTCCAGAACAGGAAAGCCCTGCACCTGGGCTTCTGATCACTGAGAGGTCTGGAAATGACAGGAGGGATGATTCATAGAAGGAGTTCTCTCTTGAGGGTAATTAAAATCTTTAAAATCCAAGTAAATCCTGAGGGGATTTGACTGACCTTGTCAGATACAAAAGTCACATTTTTGTTATATAAGTCTTGCTTTATCTTGGTCTTAACCATCCAGCAGAAAAGTATAAACACAAGGTATAAACAGTAAAGCTATATTAATATGCTGAGCTGTGAACAGCTCAAGTCAAAAATGTCTGACTTTTCCAGTCCTGCCTATAACCCACTACTATTATGGTCTACTGGACTATATTGGATTATGTTGTTGAAATCATGCACCTACAATATTTGAATGGCAATGGAATATCCAACTCTGACAAAACTAAACAAAAAAGGGAAATATAACCGAAGGACCATTTTGTAGTGAAAAATATATATATGTATATCTGTATATACAAATTAGTTAGAATAGATATGTAGCTACTTTCTCTTTGTGAAGAAAGACTTGTACTAGTAGTGTTAATATATCATGTCTGCATTTTGTACTATGAATAACTATGAAGACAACAAGGGGCCGGGGAGATGGCTCAGTGGATTGAGCGCTTCCCTGGCAAGCGCAAGGGCCTGAGTTCAATCCCTGGTTCCACCAAAAAAAAAAAAAAAAAAAAAAAAAAAAGACAACAATATGCAATGTATTAACTAATATAATTGTCCTACTAACTATTTTGAAACTGTTTCATTGTTATTTTTTCCTCAATAAAATTAATTTAAAAAAGAAATAATCCCCAAGCACATCTAAGAAAAACATGGAAAAGTATAGGAAAAAGGATGGAAACATTAAATGTACAATACAGCAAAGAATTAGAATTCATAAAATAGATTCAAACAAATATCCATGAAATTAAGAATTACCTTGAAATCTGTCAAAACCACTTGAACTAAACTGAAGACAGACTTTCAGACCTTGAGGACAGTATTTTAGCTAGTTATCATGAGAAGAAGAACTCTGAAAAATAACAAGGTGCCAGGAAATACCAATTCAGTAGCTGCAAGATGATATAAGAAAATAAATATAAGGCTAATAGGTGCCAATAAAACAGCATGAATCCACACAAATGTTCTAAAAAGATTATTTGCAGGAGTAGTGCAGGAAATTTATGAAGAATGGGAAAAGATTCTGACATGCAGTTTAGTGAGGAATGTAGAACTCCAAGTAGCCATCTTCCAAACAAATCTACACCTAGATACATAATAATCAAGATCCCAGAAATTCACCACAAATACAGGATATTAAAAACTGTTACAAAAAGAAAGTTATCATTTATAATGTAAAGCCAATCAGAAGCAGTGAATTTCTCAACACAAATGCTTGTCAATAATAAGCTAGAGTGAAATCTTTCAGATCTCAAAAAAGAATAACTTCCAAGCTAGATTGATGTACTCTGTAAAACTATCTGAAACTTAATAGAGAGATAATATAATTCCATGACAAAGAACAATTGAAGAAACTCATGACCACCAAACAAACCCTACAAAGAGTACTGACAAATATTACAGAAGGACACAAGAATTACCACAGCTCCGAGAACAACAGAAAAGAACCACCAAGCAAAGCAATTGATTAAAGAGTGAGGAAAAGGGAACCAATAGCATGAAAATAACATGACAAAGATAAGCAAATACATATCATTTATAATCATAAATGTAAAGGACCTCAAGTTACCAATCAAAAGCAAACTGGAAGAGGGGATCAAGAAAGAAGATCCCACATTATTCTGTATACAAGAAACACATTTAACTGAAAAATAAGTTCATAGAGTGAAAGTCAAAGAATGGAAAACTATTCCATCAGATTGGAAACCAGAAAAGAGTATGTCTGTTTGCAGAAAACGTGGACTTCAAACCAAGAATAATCAAAGATTAAGAAAGTCACTACAAAGCAGGCACAAGGGCGAGAGCTTCAATCCCCAAGCCTGCCATGCTGGGCCCACCTCCAGGGTATGCTGAGAAGGCAATTGAGACTGGACATGGTGGCACACACCTGTAATTCCAGCACTTGGGATGCTGTAAACAGGAGAATTGCTATGAGTCCAATCTAGTAGTGAGACCCTGAATACCCTGTAGACTTTTCTTTAAAATACAAAAATAAAAAAATAAATAAAAGTAAAATATAAAAAAGTAAAAAATAAAAAAGAAGATCACTACATACTTGCTAGAGTAAAAGTGCAAGAGGAAGAGATAATAATCATAAATATATCTGCACCCAATGTAGGAGCACCGAGTTGCATAAGACAAATTTTAACAGATATGGAAAATCAAATGAGCAATAACACAATTGTAATGAGGGACTTTATTACCCCATTGGCATAAAGAGATGGATTAATGAGGCAAGAAATGAGCAAAGAAATAATATAACTAAACCAAACTTGTGAAGAACTGGACTTAGTAGAACTTCACAGAGTGTTCCACACAACCACATCAGAATATGCATTCTTCTCAGCTGCACACAAAATATTCTCCAAAATAGACCATATACTAGTACATACATCATACTTAAGTAAATGTGAAGGTATCAAAATTATCCCATGCATATTATCTGACTATAGCTCAATGAAACTTGAAATTATTGACAAAAAATCTCCAAAAATCTAAAAACACATGTAAATTAAATAACACCCACAGAACAATCTATCAGCACAGATAAAATTAAAGAAGAAATTAAACAGTATTTACAATAAGATGAAAATGCAGATACAACTTACCAGAATATATGGGATGCAAAGAAAGAAGTCTTAAGAGGGAATTGTTTTTAAAAAGTACAAGATAGCTGCAAAACAAAAAATTACAAATGACACAGAGTTTCTCTTAACAAAGTAATATGAATTTCACAGTATTTGTTGTAATGCAGTGTTGTCTTCCAACCAGTTATTCATATTCCAGATATATACATGTAAAATTGGAAGAAAGAAAAAAGAAACGTATAAGAATTTAAGAAAAGCAAAAGTACAAATGATTGAAAAAGAGAGACAAAACAAGTTAAGTATTATCTTCTCCTTTCCATACACCAGCAGAAATGCACACTACAGTTGTTCAAACCATCCTGCTTATATACACAGATACGTCTCTTTCCCCCACTCCCTCTCCTGTCCTGTTCCTCAAATCAGTATTGCTATTTTTTGAATAACTTAATTCTCTTTTCCATGTATCCATTGTACCCTTCAGATTCGATTTCCTCTTTCAGGTTCTCACACTAAATAGACAATGTTGTTTGTACATGGGGGTCTGATTTATTTTAAGAGAAAACTTTATAGCAGTAAATTCTCATATCAGGAAAACAGAATGAGCCCACATAAACAAATTATGTTGCATCTCAAGCTCAAAGAAAAAGAGGAGCAAGTCAAGTCCAAAGTCAAAAGAAGGTAGCAAATCATAAACATCAAAGCAGATGTTAATGCAATGAGACAAAGAAAACAATACAAAAAATTAAAGAAAAACAAGACTTGTTTTTTGAAAGAATAAATACAATAAATAAATCACTAGTCAACCTTGTAAAAAAAGAAAAAATTCAAATTCAAGCTATAAGAAATGAAAAATGGGTAAAATCACTACAGACCCTATAGATATGCAGAAAATCATCAACACATACTCTAAAATCTTTATTGTCATGGGATGTAAAACACAGAAGAAATGAACATTGTTAGATACATATAAATCACAAAAGCTAATTGACAACCATCCAGATGATATAAAATTTCTAAATGGTCAATTAAATTAAAAATGTAATAAAAAAAACCTTACTAACAAAGAAAAGCCCAGGTCCTGATGGAGTCATAGCTGAATGTTACAAGAAATATAGAGATTTAATGACAACTTTTTTCAAACTCTTCAATGAAATTGAAAAGGAAGCAATTCTTCCAATCTTCCAACACATTCCTGGAGGTAAGTGTTACTCTCATACCAAAACCAAGTGTCATGCTTTGGATTTTTGCAAGGGGAACAATCTGAAACAGGACACATTTTATAATATTAGTTGATAAGGAATCACCCAAGAATCATATACAACAACTGCAGGAAATTATTCACACACCAAATACTAAAGAAATCCAGTGGATCTTAATATCCTGCATTAGTCTAGCTGAAAACCTAGAACTCATAATATGCCTCACACAAGTCTACCTGGAGGTCTAGAGCACACAACGAAGTCTCATGTAGGCCTGCTTTATGGATGGAAAGGCCCAAGGGTCAGTGGTGGAAGTTAGAAAGTCTGTCAGTGGGACGAAGGATCTGTGCTAGCAGGCTGAGGTATCTGAACTGGAGCCAGGAAGCAACACTCTAGGTAAGCACCAGAGCTCCCCCAAGAGTACCACAGCCATGCTCAGCACAGTGGGGTGCAGAGCTCCTCCAGCAATGAGAAAAGCTAAATTCACATCACAAAAACCAGTGTGAGAAGATTCTACATGAGGCTGAGTGGTACAACATCTTCCCCTCTAGGGCCAGGAAGTGATGCTTAAGATGAGAATCAAAATCCTCCAAAGTTCACTGGGCAATCCGGTATGCCAATGTCCTCCCACAGAACAGCCCAAGAGAACTAGAAGCTTCGATTGGCTCAAACAGCTTTTCCAAACAGCATCCCTAACAGAATTCCAACAACATCTCCTATTTTGCCTTTTGTGCTGCTGGCAGCAACACTCAGGTGGGCCTGACACACCCAGGAGTATGCTAGTTTAATTCAGCTGGGTGTAATAACTTGACCACTGATTAGAAATCCACTACATCAGGGAAAGACACAATTAAAGGAGAACTACAGGTCAATACCCCTAATGAATATGGATGCAAAAATCCTCAATAAAATACAAGCAGAGTGCAGCAAATAATCAAGCAGATTATACATCATGACCAAGTAGAACTCATCCCAGGAATTCACGGTTGTTTCAGTATATGAAAATCAATAAATCATGACCTCCTTGATCAGAAAAATTTGGGACAAAACTGAGTTACATGATGTTACAGTACAAACTGCAGCACATGGTTTCAGGATAAATCCTGAGGGGATTTGACTGACCGTGTCAGATGCAAAAGTTACATTTCTTGTTATATAGGTTTTGCTTTACCTTGGTCTTAATCATCCAGCAGAAAAGTATATAAACAAAGTATAAAAAGTAAAGCCATAGTAATATGCTGAGCTATAAAAGGCTCAATTCAACAACTTCTGACATTGCCAGTCCTATGGAAAACCCACTACAACTATGGACTACTGGACTATATTGGAATATTTTGCTGAATTCATGCACCTAAAATATTTAAATGACAATGGAATAACCTCTGACAAAACTGAACAAGCAAAGGGGATACAAATGAAGGACCATTTTGTATATGTATATTCAAAATAGAATAGATATACAGCTACTTTCTCTTAATTCAATGAATAGAAAGATTCATTCTAACAGTGTTTGTGGACAGGATATCATGTCTTCATGTTGTATTATGAATAACCACTAAGAAAACAACAATATGCAGTGTATTAATTATTGAAACTATGCTAGTAATCAATTTTGAAACTGTCTCATTGCTATTTGTTTCTAAATAAAATTATTTAAAAAAGAAAATCAATAAATATGATAAACCACATCAACATAGACAAAGACAAAAGACACATGATTATCTCAATAGATACAGAAAAGGCTTACAATAAAGTCAAACTCTCTGTTGTGATAAAAAATAAACCTACAGAAAATTGAAATAGATGTTTTTTTGTTTGTTTGTTTTTTGGTACCAGGGGTTGAACTCAGGATCTTGGGCTTGCCAGGCAAGTGCTTATTCTACTGAGTTTTCTCCCCAGCCCTTAGATGGTGGTTTTGTCCTCAACCTGATGAAAGCCGTCTGAGACAAACCCACACCCAACATCATACTAAATGGCAAAAATTGAAAGCCTTCACTTTAAAATCAGAAACAAGACAAAGATGTCCACTGTTATCACACCTATTCAATATAGTTCTGGAAACATTAACCAGACTAATTAGACAAGAGAGAGAAATAAAAGGAATAATGATTGGAAGGCAAGAAGTAAAACTATCATCATTTGCAGATGACATGGCACTTTACATAGAAGACAATAGCCAAATTCAGTAGCATATCAGGATACAAAGTCAACATCCAAAAACCAATAGCATTTCTTTGTGGAAACAGTGAGGGCACAAAGAGGAAAGTTAGAGGGAAAAAACCCACCTTTTACAATAACATCCAAAAAATGAAATACATAGGAGTCAGTCTTACAAAGAAAGTGAAAGATCTATGTAGTAAAAATTATACTACTCTGAAAAAAGAGATCAAAAAGATTTCATAAAATGGAGAGAGTACATTGAGCTCCAGTGAGACAGCACCAGGGCAAGCAAGAGCAAGATGGGCACTGGGTGACTCTGTACCTTGCTGACGAAAACAAGTAAACATGGGCAAAGGAGATCCTAAGAAGCTAAGGTCATCACATGCATTCTTTGTGTAAACTTGCCAAAAGAAGCACCCAGATGCTTCCCTTAACTTCTCAGTTTTCCAACAAGAGTTCAGAGAGGTAGAAGACCATGTCTGCTAAAGTAAAAGGAAAACTTGAAGACATGGCAAAAGCAGACAAGCCTCACTATGAAAGAGAAATGAGAACTTATATTCCTCCTAAAGGAGAAACAAAAAAAGAAGTTCAAGGATCCCAATACATCCAAGAGCCCTCTTATGGCCCTCTTCTTGTTCTGTTCTGAGTATCACACCAAAATCAAAGGAGAATATCCTGGCCTCTCCATTGGTGATGTCACAAAAAACTTGGAGAAATGTGGAATAGTACTGCAGCATAAGACAAGCAGCCATATAAGAAGAAGACTGCTAACCTGAAGGAAAAGTATGAAAAGGTCATCACTGCCTGCCAGGCTAAAGAAAAACCTGTTTCAGCAAAAAAGGGAGTCATCAAGGCTGAAAAAAGCAACAAAAAGAAGGAAGAAGAGGAGGTTGAGGAAGATGAGGATGAAGAGGAGAAAGAAGATGAAGAGGATGATGATGATGATGATGATGAATAAGTTGGTTCTAGTTTTTTTCTTGTCCATAAAGCACTTAACCCCCCGGTACCCATCTCACTCCTTTTGTAGAAAAAAATTGAAATGTAAGGCTTGAAAATTTATTTTTAAACTGTACAGTGTCTTTTTTTGTATAGCTAACACACTACTGAATGTGTCTTTAGATAGCCCTGTCCTGGTGGTGTTTTCAATAGCCACCAACCTTGTCTGGCACACTGTGTGGGTTGTAATTGGCATGGAAATTTAAACCAGGTTCTTGTTGGTGCATAGCACAAATTAAAAAATGGTAGTTTTTCATCTTCAGTTGTCTCTGATGAAGCTTATACAAAATAATTGTTGTTCTGTTAACTGAATACCACTCTGTAATTGCAAAAAATAAGTAGCAACTTTTTGTTGACATTCAAATGCTTCTAAGTAAATCCTTTTTTTATTAAAAAAAGAAAGTAATGGAAAAATATTCCTTGCTAATTTATAGGAAGACCCAACATTATGAAATTGAACACACTTCAAGAAATGTTATAGAGATTTGATGCAACCCTGATCAAAATGCCATTGGTATACCTCAAAAATACAGAGAAAACATTCCTAAAAATCATCTGGAACAATAAGAGACCTAGAATAGTAAAAGTAATCCTGGACCACAAAGGAAAAGCAGGAGGCATCACAATTCATTACTTGAAATTATATTACAAAGTTACTGTGATAAAACCAGCATGGTACTGGCAATAAAACAAAAACAAAACAAAACCAGACCTGTGGATCAATGGAACATATTAGAAGATGAAGACAGAATGACAAACATAATCATCCACCTTATATTTGACAAAAGGGTCAAATATATTCACTAGAAGAAAGATAGCCTCTTAAATAAATGGTGCTGGAAAAATTGGATTTCTGCATAGCAAAAGCTGAAATTATACCTATGTCTATCAACTTGCACCAAACTAAAATCAAAATGGTTCAAAAATTTCAGTATTAAAACAGAAACATTAAATCTACTGAAGGAGAAATTAGGCAGAATTCTTAAGGACATAGGAGTAGAAAGAGAGTTCATGAGAAAAAGAAAAAAAATTGTATAGGAAATACTTCAAAGAATCAACAACTAGGATCTCATCTTTATAAAAAGTTTCCACACATAAAAAGAAATCATCAACAGAGCAAAAAGAATGTCCATGAATTTGGAAAAATCTTATCCAACTGTTACACAAAGGGCTTCTATCTAGAACATATGAAGAATTTTAAAAAGTCAGACCTCCCAGATTCACAGGCCCACTCAATAAATGGACATCTGTGATGAATATATCCTTCTCTGATACAGAAATGCAAATGGAAAATAAATATATGAAAAATGTTCTTCATCATAGGTCATTTGAGAAATGTAAACTGGGATAGCCTCTCTCCCTATAAAGAATGGTTATCATCAAGAATTCAACCAATAACAAATGCTGAGGGAGCTGTGCAGAAAAATGGACTTTTCTCCACTGTTGGTAGAGTGTAGGCTGTCACACCACTATGGCAGTCAGTGAGGAGAATCCTCCAAAAGCTACCATTGGAGGTCTTATTCCATCTAGCTATTCCTCTCCTGTTTATTTTTCCAAATCAACTAAAAGCATCATACAAAAGCAATGTATGTGCACCCATGTTTATAGCAGCACAATTTGTCATAGCTAAATCTTGGGAACTACCCACAGATCCATCAACTGAGGAATGGAGAAAGGAAGATGTGAAATTTTTTTAAATGGAGTATTACTCAGGTGTAAAAAGAGATAATCTCAAGGCTTTTGTAGTTAATTGGATGCTACTAGAGACCATTATCAGAAGTGAGAAAAATTAGACCCTCATGTGCAAACATCCTATTGTCTCCCTAGTGTAAGAAGCTTAAAGAGTAAATAAAATCTGGAAGTACAATAGATACTATGAAATATAAAGAAAATGTTCAAAGTGAGATAACAAGTTAGATGAAGAGAAAGACTAAAAAGATAAAGTAACGGAAAAATATCTATTCATGTATATATACAGGAGAGCTTGGATAATTGTACTGCTTATTTCTGCTCATCTATTGAAAGGAGCAGTCATGCTTAAATTTTTTTCTTCTTTTTAATTTCTTATAACTTTTAGAATCAACTTTGCTTGC
Source organism: Octodon degus (assembly GCF_000260255.1). Lineage (NCBI taxonomy): Eukaryota > Metazoa > Chordata > Mammalia > Rodentia > Octodontidae > Octodon > Octodon degus. Next base: position 68,091 of record NW_004524667.1, on the reverse strand, counting down.
TTATCTCATAATCTAAAAGCTAATTTGGAAACAACATTACACAATATAACAACCATTGTGGAATTCATATTATTTATTTACTGAAATTATTTTTCTAATTATTTGTTAATTTTCTTTTTAAAACAAACCAATGAGACAGTATACTACTATTTAAGTCAAATATAGTTTTGGAGACAATTACTTGCTTTGTTCCCCAGGATGACCTTAAGGTCTTGAACTCAAATGATGCTCTTACCTTAGTGGTCTGAGTAATTTAACTTAGAAAACATGCTCCAATTAATTGCATATTTGTGCAGAATTTTTAAACAAAAAATAGTACTACATATTATAGATCTATACACATTAGGGAGTTAAAATATAAAAGTGAGGCCACAAAAACCCTTCAAGTGTAGAAAGAGAAGGATATACACTGTCTAAAAGCCATTGAACTAATATCAGTGTTAATATGATCTCCCTTTGGAATTAAAATTTATCTCATAGAACTTTCTTCATTAAGTTTCAAATATTTCTTGTTATTTTGAAAAATTGCATACCTTGTATATTATATAGTTAGATTTCATGATTATATATTAAATTACTTGGACCCTTTTCATCAAATAAAAATCCTAATACTCCTGGACAGTAGACTTTTCAGCAAGATGACTCCAGCTACACAGGTCCTCATGAAACTGCCTTGGATCCTTGGGACTCTCTCTTCAGGTCAGGATAATGTTATATAATGATGTTTTCCATTCTTAAGACACTGGTTGGGAGTGGAATCACCAAACTTCCACTACATAATGTTCAAGGTATTATTATTATTAAGCTCAAGGTAATCATATTATTGGCCAGCTTTCCCATTGGTGGGACATAACACCCAACAAACTCAACTTGTATAAAAAGACATATAATTTGGTTCATAGTTATTTAATAGATTCAGTCCATAGTCAAATGGCTTCAAACCTCATGCTGAAAGGCCATGACAAAGCTGTTCACTTTGCAGTGGCTGAGACATACAGCAAGGGAATAGAACCAGAGTGGGGAAAAAAAAACAAAACTAAAAACAAAACCAAACACAGGCCTCAAATTCATACTACATGACCCACTCATATACACCCAGAAGTGTGCTTTACTGATCTAGGCAGTTTCCAAAAGAATCTTATTGAAAATTAAGCTTAACCATCATAGTAATTTAGAACATTAATTTAAGATACAGTTTTTAGAAATATTTTTCACAAGTTCACTTACTAGCCAAGTTATGTTGCCCTCAGTAACATGAAATAATTGTAGCACTCAATTCCAAGGCCTTTATAAGAATTCAATGATATAAAAGGAGTATTTTACATATCGTAAATGCTCACCACATGTCCACTCTTATTAGTTAATATATGAAGAGAACCAGGCTGATAATGTTTGAATAAAGTTATTCAATCCTCCCAACTCTATTAGGCTAATAAATGATAAACCGAGGGCCAGGGAGATAGTTCAGTATCATAAGTGCTGGCCCATCAAGCGCAAAAGCCTGAGTTCAATCCCTGCTTCTGAAAAAAAAAACAATTAATTTAAAAAAAATAAAAATAAATGATAAATTGAACTGAAAATCCATCAACCTGACTCCAATGTCCACATAACTCTCTTGAGAGTACAGTACCCAAACTTTTAGGTTTCATACTCATATCAAGTAAAAAATGCACACATACTCCTACTATAAATCTTGTCTGTAATACTGTATGTCTATAACACAGGAATAGAATAAAACAAATAATAAAAATATAAAAACAAATTATGCTAAAAATTTCCTTATCCTAGATTGTTGTGAAGGCTGCATCTTTGTGGGTGTTTGTCTAATTCTAGTTGTTATCCTTAACCCTAGTGTATAAAATGTTACCTATAGTATATGCTCAATAAATGTTTTTAATGAAAATATGAGCTTTTACTCTGCTGAAAATGAACAAAACAGTTATTTTTTTT
>NW_004524667.1:58027-65671 GCF_000260255.1 Octodon degus | reverse complement strand
TTTTACAACAAACCAATGAGACAGTAATAGATATCTATATCTATATCTATATCTATATCTATATCTATATCTATATCTATATCTATATCTATATTATCCCAAAAGGGACATTTCCAGGAAGGAGAAAGTTCCTCTCAAAGGTATTCATATCCCAATCAAAATTGTTTTCTTAATTCTTCTACTTCTAATCCTATAGAAAATAAATGCCATTGCTGTGTCTTTAAAAGCCCAAGACCTACTGGGGAATTTAATGCTGTTTAATAACCATGACTCTCAATTTTTTCAATGAATGGAGTGAACTATAAGTATAGATCTTCAACCTGGTGGTGATTGCTTGTGGACTGGATGGAAGTGTGTGTTTTATTTCCTGCTCTACCAGATGAGAGGGTATAAAAGCAGTAACCTGTCAGCCCACTCCAGCAATGAAATTCAGCAGCCGATTGTCCCAATCACTGCTCTCAATCACTCTAAACGGCCTCCAGAGACAATCGTTATTATAGGACATGTTCCTAAGAGTAGATAAATGGAACTCCACCTGCCAGCCTGCATAGGGATAGATGGACATTCTTGGCCAAAAATATGAAAGGGCCTGGAGCTTTATTGACATTTACATCAAAAATAGTTAGCAATGAAAGCAGCTGTTGTGGCATGCTTTCACTACGACGTGTTTGGAATATGCTGTGAATTGAAATACAGACCTTCTGACAAGCAATTTACCTTCTGTCAGTCTCCATGTGCTTGCAGCATTACTGGTACTTGCCGTGATAGGCCACTTAAAGCTACACATGTGTACAGTTTGGATGAAAGATTAACTATAATTTGAGGCAGGAAGTAACGAATTGCAGAGTGTCATTCATTGTGGCCTACATTGTCATCTGCAGGGTAACACCATAGCAAGAAGGTGCCTCTGTTGTGACCGCCTTATGGAATCAGATGTCATTCATTCTAATGAAGATCTGACTACAATTCTAATAAGCAGAGTGCAAGACAGCTCAGGAGGGGAAGCATTAATCTGCCTTGTTTGTTGACATTACTGTAATGACTAAAATGTCATTATGCAAGAAATTCTTTCAGAAGCCATTCTATAGAGGTAATTGTAATACAGTGTATAACGACCCAGAACAAAGGATGTTCCAGGAGTTAATTTCTGTATTTATTCCTTTTTAGATGATTCAGTACATTGATTTTTCCCCTTAAAAAACTCAAAAGATGAAATATAATGATGCCTCATGAATAGAGTACTTATTTCTTTGTGTAAGTAAGATGTAGAAGTCCAATCGCTTAAATGCAAAATTCTCTAAGCATCAAGTTCTAGTGGTTCTTTGTGATGTAGCATCACTTACTGTGAATGAATAGTAAATATCTGCCTACTTTTTTCCAGAAAATGTTGTCTTAAATCATGCTATTTACAGTTCTAGGAACAATTTAGTCACATCAACTTACTCATACAAAAAAGAGTAACAATGTACTTTTTTCCTCCATTGACTAAAGAGTTTGTTGTTTTCAGTCTAATAAGTTGCTTAATAGAGTGATGTCAATGGCCAACTGCCAGCGCTGATGTTTCTTATGAAACCCAGCTCCAATGAGTCATCACACATTTCCTTTGAATATAGGATGTAAGTTTTTATCCCCCACTACATTTAGAAGCTGCACTATGGCACCTTTGTTTTTCACTAGTGTTTGCTCCTTTGGATTCTTTGTTGTAACAGAGGTTGAGAAAGTGATTCATACCAGCTTAGCTTTTCATTTAAGCTGAGCAAATGACAATTAGTGCAAGGATGTCTCAAATAGACAAGGAATTTTCTCTTTTGATTGTATGTCCAAGGTCCTTGCAGTTGGATGTCAACCCTTGAACCTAGACTAGCATCAAGGACTATAATTTCATACCCTTCACCACTGCAGTCACACTATGTAGACTTCAAACTGCACTGAAATCTTGCATAAGTCTTTAGTCTGGGATTTTCTCATCCTCATGCTAGTCAGAATCTTCTGGGAATCTAATACTAACCACAAAGCAAGTTGTTTTACCCTCTTATTTGTCTTAAAAAAAAAACAAAATGGCTATTTTGACTGATGGACACGGAAAGGATTAACTAAACCTACTTTGGAAGCATATTTCCATTAATAACAATTCTAAGCATGTTCCTACAAGTATAAATGTATGCTGTGTATTTCAGATACCACAAATTCATGGAAGCATTTGTTATAAATGACTTTTGAGTATTCGGTGGTTAATGTTGACTCAGTAGGGAAAATTCTCATGAAGTGAGTTCTAACAGGCCTGTACATAAGGCAAACTGATGAAAAACTGGAATTGACTTTGAGGGAAACTGCTTTAATTGACTCTTCCTGTTTCTTCAGGCCAACAGCCAGCTGAAGGAAATCACAAGCAGCTGTTTAGCTGCCAGCAGAGGCGAGTTTTAAGATGGTCATGCAAATCAGCATGATCTTACAGCTTCCCCACAAAAATGAGCAGCAAACTCTAGAGGTTCCATGAAGTGACTTAAGCCTCTCTATTAGAACAGACTTGTGATTAATTTCTATATCTGCTGTAATGATTTATCACAAATTTACTGGCCTAAAATACACAAACTAGTTTCCTTATTATTCTGCAGATCAGAAATAAAAAACAGGTCTTATTGACCCCAGATTAAAGTATCAGCAGAATTGCATTCCTTATGGAGGCCCCAGGAAAGTCTGTCTCCTTTACTTTCTGGTTCCTAGAGGCCACTTACATTCATTGACTTGTGGCTTCTTCCTCCATCTTCAAAGCCAGCAATTCATCACTGGTCTCTGACTCTCAACTCACTGTCCTCTTTTCCTTATAATATTCTCTGCGACATGCTGGGCACAACTACACTGGTAATCATCCATGTAAAGATCTATAATCAGATCCACAAAGGCCCCAGCTAGGCAACTGAGCCACTGTGTCTTGGGATTAGCATATGGGCATTTTTGAGGGGCCATTATTCTTCCTTCCACACATAGTTTATTCAGGTCTTTTGTATTTGTTGCTCTATTTTCTTTATAGTCCTCACTCATATCCACACTTTCCTAGAGAAGACGTACTGTGTTTCTTTCAAAGAAGATTCCACAAATGTTTTCTAACTAACTAGAACTGTCTGGCAGCATATACATGTTTCTGTTCCTTTGCACCATACTTTTTTGAAACCATCTCATGTCTCAAACCATATCAGAATGACTACCAAGTTATTCCATAAGGCAAAAATTTATGCACTGGAGAAGTGCATTGGTACCACATGCACTAGAAATGTAAGCTGCCTTCATCTCAAGAGAGTGTCTCACTATTCACCAAGAAGAAGTGTTGTTTGGTGATCAGAGAAGTCATGAAACTATTTTTCTGTCACTATCAATACTCATTCATTAATAAAAACAGATTGCCAACTTTTATATAACTCAAGAAGTATAAGTTATATTTTCTTAATTTTGAAACATGAAAATCTAGTAAACTAAAGCAAAAGCATTCAACGTGATTTTTGTATGTTTTTTGTAATGTAATGTGATTGTTATAATCCAACCTGTGCTGTTTATTAGGTGCATATTATAACTGAAGACTCTTTGAACAACACATTCCCTTTTCTTTCATCTTCTTGTTCCTGATCGCCATTCTAGCTTCTCCTATAAATCTGACTTTTTCAGTATCCATTTATAGGTGACATCATTCAGTACTTGCCTTTCTGTGCCTAGCTAATTCCACTAAGCATAGTGTCCTCTGGGTTCATCCATGTTCTCAATGGCAGGATATCACAAATGACATTGCACTGATTGTGTATATATGCTAGGAACTGGGTATTGTCACTAATCTATTTTCATCCTGAGGAAGTATATTCCTCACAAACAGATAGGAGCAGAGCCAGAAAATCACAGATCCTGTTTTAAGTTGGAAGCTTGAATATTTCATTTGCTGGGAGATTTACAATCACAAAACCAAAGCTCAGTAGAGTACAAAACATATAGCTGTTATGAAATAAAAACAGGAACTCATACATAGAGAAGAGAGAAAAATGAAAAGAAAATTTAAAAAGAGATGAAACAGAGGTGAAAACATATGGTGAATGCTTAAATTTAAAAATTATTATGGTGAAAGATACATTGCCATTGATTTCTCCCAAATATTCCTCTTTATTTCAAACACCCTTATCTCATCATAATTGCCACTTTTTGGAGCACCACTGGAACTCTTCTGGTCTTTATGAAGTTTTTTGTTTGTTTGTTTTTGTATTTTAGGGAAGGGTCTACAGGGTGTTCAGGGTCTCACTGCTAGTTCGGACTCATAGCAATCCACCTGTCTACAGCCTCCCAAGAGCTGGGATTACAGGCATGTGCCACCACACCCAGTCTCAATCACCACCTCAGGGCACCCCAGGGGCAGGGCTGGCATGGCAGGCCCAGGATTAAACCCCTGGCACCTGTGCCTGCTTGCAGGTGCTTTAATCCGCTAAGCTATTTGGCCTGCCCATATGAAGTATTATCAAAAATATGATGAATGCTGCTATAAGTGCCACCCAAAGTAAAGCAAGCTCATAAAAACATTACAAGACATCCTGCAGTCTTCCCCAGACCTGAAGCATGTGTCTCTTGACTTACATGAAGTCAAAATGACCGTAAAAATCAATATTTTCAAACACTTCATAAGAGCAAGTTAGCCAGGATAGCACAACTAAAGACACTAATGAAAGGTGACTTACAGGGCTGCTGCAGAAAATTGCAAGAATGTGTGAAGTGAGAAGGAAGGGAGATAATGTCTTCTACTGTAGTTGTTTTTTAATTTAAACATTTATTGTATTTTTCAGTCATAACTCATATGAACAAGTTAAGAATACAACTAAATTAAAAGTCAGCAAAGTACAATGAGAAGGTTTTTTTGGGTTTTGTTTTGTTTTTTGCAGAACTGGGATGCTATAAAATCTAACCAGTAGTCAGCAGGATAAACTTGATTATTTTTCTGAGAGAAGAATAAAATAACAAAGAAGCATAAAACAAATGAGAGACAGAGCAACACAATCATAAACTGAGTAAGAATGACACTTGCATAATTGTAACCAGTGCAAAAATTCAAATGAATACTTTCAGAAAATTTTGGTAAGGTCATTTGAGAACCTCTAATACATGCTTTTAAAAGTTCTCATTATGTTCTTTGTCTAAAATCAATTAGAAATTAACTCATGATAACTTTTAGTAACTTTCTTAAAATTACCAGCACAAAGAAAAAGTTCGTGCTTGAGAGGCAAGCCACCTATCTTCAAAGAAAGAAAAGCTTTATTAATTTTGCAATTCAGAAACTGCCTAATTGATCAAAATAGCAAGACAGACATGTCCTTGTAGTAAGAAGCATAAGAAATTTAAAGCCAAAGCAACAGGAACTGAGACTGAATGACTCAGAGGTATTAGAAGCCTCATCAAGCTTGAGGTCTAACTACAAGTTTGCAGGAAAATCAGGACCCAGAATCACAGCAAACCTGAGGGAAATGCCATTAAAAAACTTCTGGCCCTGAGAAACTCCCCCTAGAAATTACCTGGGCTTCTGGGTGGGTTGACAAGTGTTTGTGGGGGGTTAAAGTCACAGTGTGTGATTTTTCTCTGGATTCTCCATCTTACTAATAAAGTGATACATAAAAGGGATCCTACCCTTTGGTTTAGAAGCTGCAGGGTTTTTTGAGGAGGAAAGAAAGAGGGCAGTGAGATAGTTTAGCAAACTAAAGCACCTGCTTAGACAAGCTTAAGCAAGCACAGGGACCATAGTTCTCTTCCAGGTCTCACATGCAGTGCCAGGCCCATGCCCAGGGCTGGCTAAGTCGGCCACAGAGTCCAGACCTAATGGTGCACACCTGTAATCACAGCACTGTGGAGGTTGAAAACAGGAGGATCACTGTGAGTCCAAGCTGCATAGTAAGACCCTGTAACAACCAAATATACTTAAAAAAAAAAAAGCTGTGGTTTTTAAAGTCACAAATTAACTAAGGAGTCAACTGCCTCTGTGAAGCCTGGAGAACAGCAGTGTTTCCTGCAGTCAGGAACCACAAATCAGGCAGGAAACCGCTGGAAACTTGGAAAATGGAAAATGGGTTCATTAGGAGGGCAGGGTGGAAATGTGTTTTAAACTGTGAGAATCAACTAAGCTGAAACAATATCAGAACATTGGTATGGAATAATTATTTGAAAGAACAAAAAAGACACATAAAAAAATGCAAAGAGAATTCGATCGGTAGTGGGAAAGGAGAGGTGATCTCAGAGAGCCCTGAGCAGCTCCACCACCGCAGCCGGCCTAGTTACCATCACACCCCCGCAGGAGCCGCCCCAGTCACCATCACCGCAACCGTGAGCAGCGAGGCCGGGACCCAGCTCCCCCCTGCTGACATCAAGCCCGGCACCACCGGCAGCAGCGCAGGGAGTGGCGGCCAGGGGGCCTCACATCGGCCGCACCTGCTGGCAGGACAAGAAAGTCATCACAAGGAAGGTTTTGGGAACAGAAAAATGGTTCAATGTAAGAAACGGATATGGCTTCATCAACAGGACTGACAACAAGGAGGATGTATTTGTACACCAGACTGCCATAAAAAAAGAATAACCCCAGGAAGGACCTTCGCAGTGTAGTAGATGGAGAGACTGTGGAGTTGGGCGTTGCTGAAGGAGAAAAGGGTGCGAGGCAGCAAATATTACAGACCCTGATGGAGCTCCAGTTCAAGACGGTAAATAGGCAGTAGACTGTAACCATTATAGATGCTGTCCACATCGTAGGGGTCCTCCAAGCAATTACTAGCAGAATTACCGGAATAGTGAGAGTGAGGGAAAGAACGAGGGATTGGAGAGGGCTCCCTAAGGCCAGGTCCAACAACGCAGGCCCTACAGCAGTTGAACGTTCCCACCTCACTACATGCGGAGACCATGTGGGCGTCGGCCACAGTACTCCAACCCTCCTGTGCAAGTAGAAGTGATGGAGGGTGCTGACAACCAGGATGCAGGAGAACAAGGTAGACAAGTGAGACAGAATATGTATGGAGGTTATAGACCACGATTCCGCAGGGGCCCTTCTCGCCAAAGACAGCCGTTTCAATTACTGACGCAGATGCCCAGAAAACCCTAAAAACAAGATGGCAAAGAGACAAAAGCAGCCACTCCACCAGCTGAGAATTTGTTCTCTCCCGAGGCTGAGCAGGGCAGGGCTGAGTAAATGTTGGTTTAACATCTCTACCATCATCCAGTAAGAAAGAAATGAATAGGAAATTCCAGCAATAAGAAATGAACAAAAGAGGCTGGGGAGATGGCTCAGTAGAATAAACACTTCCCTAGAAAGTGCAAGGGTCTGAGTTCAATCCTTGGTTCTGCTAAAAAAAAAAGAAAAAAAAAAAAAAGAAACAAAGGAAGAAAAAGAAAGAAATGACCAAAAGATTGGAACTGAAGAATTTAAGTGTTTCCTTTTTGCCTGTTGACCAGATAACTAGAACTATCTGCATTATCTATGAAGCAAGGAGTTTTTATTATTTTTACCTAAAGATGTCTCTTTTTGGTAATGGCAAACATGTTTTTGAAAAAAGCCCGGTTTTTCTCAATACACCTTTAAAGGTCCTTAGGCGGTGAAAGATTTATAAGATCTGAAGAGAAACCAAAGTATTGAATGTTTTT
>NW_004524667.1:56840-57852 GCF_000260255.1 Octodon degus | reverse complement strand
ATTAAAAGCACTGACTCAGAAATAAGAAACCCAAATCTAGTTATAAATTGTTACAGTATGCATCAAATGTAAATCAATACATGGGATATTTGCATACGAAAGTATCAATCAGATATACCAGGGAAATACTGCACAAGAGGAAGCTGATGTGTTGATTAAAACTATAAAGTTTAACACATGGTGAGGAACTGCAGGTGCAAAATGGTATGATACCTTTCTTCACCTAGCATAAAGGTCAAGCATGACACTCCTAGCAGTATAACAAAGAACAGGTTGACAAGAGGAAGGCATAAAAAACATATTTAATCAAATCTTCTTACTTGGAACAGTAGGCTTTAGAACAATGATCCAACATCTCTGGAAAAACTATTTCTATGATTAGATTTGTTGAGTGCACAGCCATGTGGAGGCATGGTCAGAAAAAAGGAAGAATCAAATGCCAGTCAACTGTGAAAGAAACCTAGCAAGCTGTATGTTCAGATTTTCTTGTCCTCTCTGTGTTGCATGTCTTGTTCCTTTTAGAATAAGAGCCTTATCAATTACTAGCAAACCAAGTGAGCCAGACATTTTTTCTAGAAGCTCTTACAGAGAAAAGAACAGTGAGAGGTAGTGATACTTTTAAGATTTGTGGATTTCTTGGTGGAACAGGGAATCTAATTTCTATTACTTACCTTGGGGAACAGGAATTCTGATTTCAGTGATTTTCCTTGGAAACAGGATAGCAGAAGAAGATCGCAGAGTCTGTGTCTCTTAGCCTACTTTTGAGACTTCTCATTGTCCTTTATTTCAGACTATTCACCATGCCAAAAGGAAGAACTCTTATTGTTCATATGGAGGTAAGTTAAAGAAAACAGTGTGGAGGATCCTAGAAAAACTTGAAAAAAAAAAAAAAAAAAAACCTTACATATATACACAACATAGGATCAATCCAGCAATCCCACTGCTTGGTATATATCTAAAGTAAATGAAATTAGTAATACCAAAAGATGCCTATGTTTATTACTGCACTATT
>NW_004524667.1:35998-56280 GCF_000260255.1 Octodon degus | reverse complement strand
TGGCCAACCTTAGATAGAGTTCACCTTAATATTTTTCCAGATCAGTGTTCAGTATCCTTTCCAGGACTCTAGGAGTCTCTGGAATTCTTTGTCACTTCTTGCCCCTGGTTTTCTGAAATGAAGATTTCAGTCACCTGAGCATCACAATTCCAGTCTCTATCTCCCTAAATGCATCTGTGTTATGGAGTCTCTGCCCAACAGACTGGTTAAGGAAATTTCTCTAGACAAAAATCCAAGTCAACCATTGTAGGGATGACAGCCCTGTACAATGTGCATAACTACTTGAATCAAATACCATCTGCATAGCTAAATTACTCTAATATCACAATCTTTATTATTACCATTCATGTCTCCTATTTGAAATGTGTACAGTCTGGCTTTCTTCACAATCACCTGTTAATGAGGTACAGTGGCCTGGAGACCCCAGTTATGAGCTCCTTGATGTTACATAACTGTCTCAGTTACCCTTCTCTCATTGCTGGAACAAGATACCTGAATCCCTAAATTAAAGAAGGAAAGGTTTATTTAGCTTATAGTTTGTAGAGGTTTCAGTCCATACTTGGCTGGTTCTAATGTGTAGTGGCACATGGCAGAGGGCAACAGTTCATGGTGATGAAAAACAGCAAGCAGCAAAGGGAAGAGCAGCCACTGCTGCTTCTAGCAACCCTCTCTCCTTTTCTTCTATGCTGACTGCAAAGACTAGAGCTCCTCCAAGGGAATGGAACCATTTATCCTTTCTCAATTCCCTTTTATCTTTTAAGTAATGAGTCACACTAAGATAGGGCCTCCAAGCTCTAGGGAGGAGCTTCCAAGCCCTAGGAAGGAGCCTCCAAGCCTAGGAAGGGTTCTCAGTACCCTAGCATGTGGAATCGCTGAGCCAGTTTAGCTAAGTTTTTAACTTTTCAAGTTAACACAATGTATCAACTGCTATAATCCATCCCTTGTCAACTTTGCAACTATACATATTTCTTTATGTCTATATGCTTATTCTTAGCATTTTACAACTTGGACATTATAACAGCTTTAACAATCCTTAAGAACAAGTGTTAAGTCCATCAACATTGTATTATATTAGAACCATAACTTTTTGTCCCTGGTCCCCACAAAGACTCATACACATCCCTTTACATAAAAGGCAGTTAGTCTACCTGCAAGAGTTGTCAAAGTCCTAACAATCTCAGCACTGCTGTAAAGTCCACGCTCCAAGATAAACATGTCCACCATTCAATGGCACAAAAATTACCATTTCAAAAGGTAAAAACACAAGAATGTGAAACATTGAGAACAAAGCAAGTCCCAAATTCCACAGAGTAAATATTAAGTCCTGTAGTTACATGTTCAACATCCAAGTAAATCTGTGGCAAATTGTGAGCTCCACATGGTTCCACCTCTGTGGCACTTCTGCTGGTTGTAGCACCCATGGCTTTTCTCTGGGGCTGGCCTTTTCCCTCCTTGTAGTTTCCTTAGACAACTCATGTTCTTGACTTTTCCAAACTTCTGGGGTTTCCACTGTATAGGCTTCTCAGTCACAACTTTACACACTACCATCTCGGGGGCACACTGCCTGGTCTCCCAGGCCTTCTGAAATCTAGGTGGAAGCCTTACTAACCTCAAAACTCCTGCATTTTGCATGTTCTAAAACTGATGCCATGTGGATGATGCCAAGTCTGTCTCCAGCTGGAGCAGTAGCCAGACTGTCTTCTCTCTTGGCTCTAGGCAACAAGTGCCTGGATTACTGAGCACTCTGGCCCTGATTCTGAGGGACAAATTCTCTATGCTGCTACCATTCTGAAACCTGGTGTGGCCACTGTCTCCATTTTGGAACATGGTGCTCCATGTTTTTTTTCCTCAAAGAAAAGTCCTTGCAATTCTGAGGCTACAAAAGGTAAGGACCTGCTGCCTCCTGTGATATGCTCAGACAGTTTTTTCTATTCTGCTCTTCCTGAGTAATGGTGATCTCAGCTCTATCTTTGTAGTCCACAGTCTTCCTTGTGCTTCCTTTCTGGCCAAGCTCTCAACATTTTAAATCATTCTGCTGGGCTCATTGCTCTTGATTCTCAACATAAGTCTGACTAAAAACACCCAACAATATCCATGCCATTGCCTCAACACTCAACTCCTTAGAAATTCATTTTTCTAGATTAGGCAGTCAGTTGTGCTTAAATTCAGTCTCAGGAAAAGTCTCTGGACTTGAGAAAAATGCAGATAAACTTTCTGACAAGCCATAACACACATCATCTGGAGTCCAACAGCCAATGAAGTCTTTTCCAGTAGAAACCTCCCCAGCCTGGTCTTCTATCAGCATTCTGGCCTTCTGAGCTCTGACCAGAATCTCCCATACAGAACAACCTAAAGCATGCCAGTTCTTCTCTTTCAGACATCTCTGAACCTTTCCTATCTCTTCCCATAAGCCATTCTCAAAAGCTCTTGAATAACAGGTTAGGTAGTCACAGCAATGTCCACACTTGTAAGTACCAAATTTTGTCTCAGTTACACTTCTCTTGTTTCTGGGATAAAATACTTAAAACCCCAAATGAAGGAAAGAAAGGTTTATTTAATTCACAGTTTGTGGACGTTTCAGTCCATACTCAGCTGGCTTTAAGCAGGGAGGCACATGGCAAAGGGCAGCAGTTCATAGTGGTGGAATACAGAAAACAGCAAAAGGAAGAGCAACTGCTGCTGCTTCTAACAAACCCCTTTCCCTTCCTCTTACACTGACTGCAAAGACCAGAGATCCTTGAAGGAAGTAGAACCATCTAGCCTGCCTCAATTCCCTTTTATATCCTTTTAGTGAAGAGTCACTCTAGAGAGGGGCCTCCATGCCCTAGAGTGTGGAATTGCTGAACCAATTTAGCTAAGCTTTTAATTTCTCAAGTTGACATAATGTGAGTTATCTACCCTACAGACTGGTTAGGAATCTTTCTACAGGCAGAAAGTGAAGGAAACCATTTAGGGATCAAAGTCCTGTATAGTGTGTATAACTACTTGAACCAAATGCCACCATTTATTTATATAACTAAGTTACTCTAATACCAGTCTTTATTGCTATCATTCATCTCTCCTATTTGAAATGTGTACAGTCTGGCTATCTTCACAATCACCTGTTAATGAGGTAAAGTAGCCAGGAGACCCCAGTTATCAGCGCCCTGGTGGTACACAACTTTCTCTGAGCCTGCACAAAAACTGATATCCTCAGATGCTTATAACACCTGCCACTAACCTCCCTCATTCAGCCCTCACTCCCACAAACCCCAAAGGATCAACTTTTGGCTATTAGAAAAACTTTCTTGAAATTCCTTTTCCTTCCCTCTGATTTTCTTTGGCTGTATGATATCAGTGTAGGGGCTCCTTCCTTTGCTGTTGCCTAATGCATTACAGCTAGCAAATTGTGCCAGTGGCTTCTATCCCAGGTAAGTGTTTGATGTTACTGACATACTACATGGTAGGTGTGTAGGAAAATGTCATGTGTCCATGAAGGAGTAGATATTCTTAGTGCTTTGGCCAAAATCTAACTATAATCTATTTTTATCTCTTAGTTTCATGAAAACCACTTAAAAGAAGCATAAATATGTTGTTCCAATTAGAGTAAACATGAAAAAAAGAGGAGCTGTTTTATATTTTTGGCTGAGTTCATGATAGCTGTGTTACATATTAAGCTCAAATTAAAAACTATCTGTTTTGCTTGTGCACATCCTTTCATTTTAGTTGGGTAGGTAGCCTAGAGGTGTTACGTTGATAAGGAATGAAATACAAGTGTTACTTGGTGAAATTAAGCAATTATCTCAAATCATAATCTTACGTTTAACTAGAGACTAAATTAAACATAGTATAATTTTCTCTGCCCCAGATTATTTTCAATTTTCATGAGAGGACCAAAACAATATGTAGCCTATATTTATTCACTGTTCATAGGATAATATAGAAAATATGTTTATGTAGATAGGACAATTTATACTATAACAGCATCCAAGATGGGAAAAAAGACAATTTTCTTAGGAAAATAGAAAGCAGTATCTCTTAAATTGTACATTTTCTTTATGAGATACCCAAAGAATTCCACAGTAACATTTGCAAATGTTTCCATAAGAAAAAAAGTTTATGAAACATGTTTAAATATTTATGGAATGTTAAAAATGAGGCATTAATTGGCAAACAACTTAATTAAAATGCTTTCTCAAGCAATTAGCAACAAATACTTCCCTATCTGCTTTGCATGCCATTTGTCTTGTTGTGTTTGTTAAGCCTACCTGTCAGTCAAACTTTGCTTCAGGTAATTTCTTTTAGCTCTGTGGGGAAAATCTTCAAAAATTACATCTGAATTTAAAATATTTTGATTATCATTTTTATCTAACAAAATTCTCTTTTACACTTCATCTTCTATATGTCCCAGTAAACCACCATCCTGGGAATTTAGGGCCTGAAGATGCAATTCTACATCAAGGCATTAGTGACTTTCCACAAACACTCTCTGGAGAGTAAATGGAATCAATCTAGAATCAACAAACAGTGCAGTTAATTAATGAGAACACCATAAGGGAGCTTTTTAAAACAATGTTGACGGCTGCTGCCGCAGGACCAATAGCACCAGGAGTTATTGCTGGTTTGAAAGAAGTGACTCTTAGGGTTCCCCCAAGGCACCTTTTGCTTACATTAGCTATTTACTGCAACTTTTCCTTTTATTTGAACCCTAAGGGAAGTATACTTATTTCCTAAATTACTTTTTAAGTGATGCTTATTCCTGCCAGTAGCCTGAGGTACAGAGTGAACGTACCACAGAGTAAACAAATGGAAACCAAGTTTGCAAGACTGCTGAACAACTCTGTAGGAAAAGTACTTGTGCCATAGGGTTGTTTTCCAAACCACAAGTCCTGAGATGGTCCATGAGAGCTGGCAGCTTACTTCGTGGGGGCCTGGTCTAACTAGGAGGAGGGTTCAGGAATGGGTTACAGGCACCTCAGAGAGGAGTGGTAATGTTTGGTGTCAGTGATTAAGGGACATATAAACATTTACTTTGGGTAAAATAGCTTATTATAATAAATCAACTAAAAGACATTTACATCTTACAAGTACAGTATTATTGTATCTGGGTACCTTAAAACACCAGTCTGCAAAATCTCAGCAGTCTCCAAATTCTACATTCCATAAAGGTGGACAGCTGTCTTTTGCTCACTGATCATCCCCTTTCCCAGAGGATTGCCTGATACATTATAAGTGGTCAATAAATGTTATTGAGTGATTTATGATTGAAGGAAATGGAAACTGGTCGTAGAAAGTCTGTATCTCTCAGGAATTCCCCCAGTAACTGGGAGGCACTTGAAGAGATCCTTAGCTTTAGAAATGACTGCTTATTCTCAACATCTAATGCATGGTATAAAAGCTAAGACCTATGGATTTCATGCATTCAATATATATTTATAGAACACCTAACAGCTGTCATGCATTATACTAGACTTAAATAACAGCACAAATTAAGGAACAGGATTGGTTCCTGCCCTGAGTTTATACATTAATGAGTAAATCTGATCTTCAAAAAATAATTACAGTAGCACATTATTTAAGAATGTCAACCACTAAGAAGAATATATGCAGTGTATTATTTGTTGAAACTGTACTTCCGATTTGATTTGAAACTGTCTCATTGCTATATGTTTATCAATAAAACTGTAGAAAAAAAATAAAATATCGAAAAGACTTGAAAAAAAAAAAAAAAAGAATGTCATCCCTACCCTCAACATGATTCTGGGTTCCATGGAAGTATATAAAAATGTAAATTTTCTTTTATGACAAAAATAGTTTAAATACAGAAGGATAAGTTAAGGAAGTTGTGGAGTTCAGGGACTCATAAAACCATAATACTCATCTTACATTTTATCTTTTGAATTAAAAGCTCTTCCAAACTTCTGAAATAGTCAAGATGTCAGCTGCTTCAAACTATGTTATGCAGTTCTAAATCTTGCAGAACTTATATACTTGAATAAGTTTAGTAGAAAAAAAGTCGGCATTAAATTGAGTAAGTCTTGATTCTTTTTCCTGTTGTAAAGATTTTAAAATATCTCTGCAAAAAAACTCTTTATTAAAGAATAGCTAAATATACTTTCCAAGATTTTTATTTTTAAAGTAGGGCTTATATTGATAGCAAATAATATAGTGAAAATATATTTATTTACTACCTTCAGTGAACCAAAACTATGCTATATTCTTTTACTCATTATTACTATACAGTTACATTTTAGTAGTTTTATTAAACTACCCAATATGTGTCTGCTTTCCAGGCAAGATTACTATTTTCATACTGCTTATCTAAGAATGGATAAGATGAAATTGTACAGATCAGGCTGGAAAATACATTTTTATAATTTAAGCAAATATTTGAATACATAAACAATTCATCCACTCTCATTTGTATTTATCACTGTGTGCCCAATATATAGACAGTTTTCACATATAAAGGAACTCTATTTTTGACAGATTAATGAATAAATGAATGACTAATATGTTTGAAAATACCTTGATTTTTTAGCTGCATTTGTGTATGTGAGTTGGAGAAAGGTCTGAAATAGAAAAGAAATAAACTTAGTATACTTATGTTTCATTCTTCCTAATTCTTTTACTATGTAGGTGATTTGATATAAAATAGTTAATTCTCATCATTGATAAAATCTACCAGAGTTGGTTAAACCTATATTTTTAACATTGATGAGACCATGTTTAGTGTTATAATCAACTTTCTGCTATTGTGGCAAATACCTGAGATAAATCAAGTTATAAAGAGAAAAGGTGTGTTTTGGTATATGGTTTTGGAAGTTTCAGTCCATAATCAAGCAGGGTCATTGTTTTTAGGCTTCTGATGTGGGCAGGACTGGGTATCTTGGCATGATAGAGAAAAACCATTCATTTTATGGCTAGGACATGAAAAAAGAAGAGGAAGAAGAAGCTGAATTCTATCATCCCTTTCAAGGGCATGTCTCTATGACCTAAAGGAGCATGTCCCAATGACGTTAAAGGTCCCACCACATCCCAGTAGTGCTACTCTAGGGAAGAAGTCTTTAATGTATGGGCCTTTGGTAGATATTCAAGATCCAAGCAATAGCATTTGAACAAAAGTAAAAGAATAATAAAAATAGTGGTTTGGATTTCTCCTCATAACTCTCAGTAGACAAAGTCCAATATTACAGAACTTATGTGTTACCTCAGCAAATTTCTGACAACATGGTATGTGTATGGGCAAGTTAGTAGCAAATATACATAGATTATTCTATTTTACTCCATCCCATATGTCTCCATTGAAATTTGAAAGAGCTATGTGTTGGTGACTGTGAAACTTCTACGCACCTTAAAGTTTATGTCCTGCTGATCTCTTCTGCTAATCTGGAAATTTCTTGTGATCAGACAAGTTATCTAAACTAATGTGACTTTGAAATCTTATACAAGTGAAAGAAAAAGCAGTTAGAACTGGAAAGTCACAGATCTCAAGAATTTAATAAAGTATATTCCTTGGTGGCTGGGGAGATAGCTCTGTGGTCTAAGTGCCTGCCTGGGAAGTTCAAGGAGCCAGTTTCTATCCCTGGTACTGCATGCTGTGTCAGCCCTGTAGCAAGCTGGCCACCAAAACTGAGTGGGGTGTCACACACACGTAATCCCAGTGCTGAAGAAGCTGAGATAGGAGGATCACTATGAGTCTGAGCTGTGTAGCAAGACTCTGTACCAAATAAATAAATAAATAAATAAATAAATGCCTTGGATATGAAAACTTATCTATCTTGTTGCCAAGAAATCTTATGTGTATTATTCAATGATATAAAAACTGAAAACCACAGGTAAATAATATATCACAGAGATCGGGACATTGGATGAAGAGTAAAAATAAAACCAGTTTTAAAATCATTTTTTGTAACTTATCGTTACTATTTGATAAAAAAGAAAACACATGTATATATACAGAATAAAATACAGATATACATCAAAAAATCATTTAGAAGATGAAAATATTTAGGAAAAACATTCAGTGAACTATTGCTTTTAACTAGCTTTAAAATACCAGAAGTGACAAAATTATATGAATATTATAGAAGAATAGAAAGTACAGAAGGTGTATTAAAATAGAGGATGGGGAAAATAAATTATTTTTGGAAAATTTTAACTTATGTAAACCAATTATTCTCTGGCCAAAGGGAGATTAATGTAATGCTGAAAAACAATAAAAATAAAACAGAAGTATGCTTCCATAACAATAATACAAAGTAATATTTTTGTGAAACTGATGTTGATTATCCACTACCCTTTTTTCCCATCAGTTGCAAGTCAGCAGTTGCATAGTAGCAGGCTTATAAAAGAACCAGAGAAGTATGTTTTGACCAGAACATGACTTGGAACATAATAGTAAATCTAAAAAATAATGGAGACATTTCAGATGCCATAGCTCATCTAGAACAAGAATAAATATAAAATTTTCAATATAATAATCTATAGCCTCTATGAAAAGCAAGTAAGTTTTGATATTTTGTGAAAATATTTATGAATATAAAAATACATTTAATCGTAAGGTAGAAGTATCTTCTACTTTAAGTAAAAGTAGAGGAAATCTTGTAGAGCAAGGAGACTAAAAAGTAAAATATTTTGAAGAATCAATCCAAGTCTACATCAGTCTACAGGTTCATTTTTGACAATGATTTCCATAATGAAGAGAATGGAGCTCTGGGGAAAATCTGTGGTTATTCTCACCCTTCATGTTGAATTGTATGTGGCCTAAACCTACTGAAATTCTTTAACTTCACAAAGTATATGAGGGATGTTGTGACTTTGCACCAAATTGGATTTCCAGATAGCTACTTTCATTGTGAATGATTTGCTGCTTTAAAGATTTCTATTGTTGGGATTTGGATAAATATTAGCCACCCTCCACAGTGGGGATCTAGGCATTTACCCCACATGTGTTCAACATATTGTCAGAAATATAGGTGCAGCACAGAGTAAAAGTCTTGGTTTTACAGAACAATGAAAGTACCTCTTGAGAAAAGAAGTGTCTGTTTGGATCAGACAGTTTCCAGTTAGGTGGGGTGCTAGGGTTTAAAATTGGCAGAAATTTTTAGGGCATTCAATAGAAGAATCAACAATGTTTGAAGAGGAAACAGAAAGACTCAGATCAAAAGCATGGCATATTTTTGCATGCCAAAATGTTAGCATATCTACAAGTTAAATGGCCAATAATTTTTGTTTGATAAAGTAAAATTGTATAAATGACTAGAAAGTAGGAATACATTGCTTTATTTTATTTTATTTTTTTTAAAGAAACAGATCACTTTTTTTAAATTTATTTATTTTATTTATTTGTGTGTGTGTGTGTGTGTGTGTGTGTGTGTGGCCGGCTCAGCCCACCAGGGGGCGGGGCTGGCTGGCATGTGGTGCTGGGGATTGAACCGCAGTTCCTGCGCTTTGCTGAGCTTGTTCTAAGTAGGTGCTTTAGACCACTGAGCCATCTCACCAGCCCCCATTGTTTTATTTTAACCTACTTGTCCTATAGTCATCCAAATTTAGCATAAAGTTCCAGTGTTGTGAAAAATTTATTTCATTTCCAATGGTTTCAAGTTAGGATTATTGATAGCAAATTTTGACCTCTTTTTTTTTCCCTACTATTCAACCATTAGTCTATATTAACACTCAGTCTGTAACTTCAAGGATTGATGTTCCAAGACATTAGTTTTCCAAATTGTTGTTTTTTCATATTTCTCAGAAAGACAAAAAATTCCAGAAGTGAGTGTCCATCTAGAGGGATGACCTTATTGGTCTAAGAGGCTATGGACTCTAAGATGCCACAGCCTTCCATTTGAATTTTTCTGAAATGGTAGAAAAGAATGTTACTACAACTAAATAAGTAAGGAAAAAGCATTGAGGTGCTATGCATAATGGAGACAGGACCATGCATTTAGTTTTACATGTGGGTTCTTTTTCCAGATCTTTTAAGGATCTCTACAAAGATTGTCTAACATTCTATGTGTCTGAAGTTCAGGAAAGAAATTTATATCAGAACTCAGGATGAGCCACACGTGGTGGATTCAGCAACAAAGGCAGACAAACATGAGTATATAAAGGACATTCCAACGAGTCATGAATAACAAAGGAGTCCAAAAGCTATTTATAAAAGTTGAAGGAAAGAAGTATTTTCTCAACAAAGTTAAACGATATCAAGTGGAGATATGATCAAATACAAAGCTTGCCCAAGAGTCACTGAGTGTGGCAGCTATGAATTTTTCTTGAGCAGATTCTACAGTGATGTGAATGAGGAGCCCAGATTTTAGGGAAGACAGAAAAAGAAAGTATGATTAATCTCTGTGTTTAAACTTTGTATAAATTGATTGAAAGGCAAAAAAGTAAAACAAGTGAAGTGAGGACCAGAAGTATGTTCAAGTTTAAGGAAGAATTAATTCAGGTGAAGGTTATTTGTTGTTTTGCTCTGATTCACTTTAGTAATTTCAATTAAAAATGATTTAGCAGGTCTACAGAAGAGCAGCAAAGAGATGGATAAGAATAGGAGTAGAAGGTAGAAAATGGACAAATACAGATGCTATTAATTCAGAGATTTCTTTTCTCATTTCAGAGGTTATTTCTGATCGGAGTTCCTCTATACCTTTCTGCAGCTGTTTCTTTACTTCAGACACTATTGATTCAGACATTTCAGATGTGTGATTCTCAATTTGTTCTGTGCTGGTGTCCTCTGCACTTGTTCTGTGTGAGCTTGGGGCCTGAGATTGCATTTTGCTCCTTTTCTTTGTCATTTTTTATAGCACTGTCCTCTCACCTTTGGTGTAGAGCTTTGATGCAGTTTCAACCTTAACACTTACTGAAATGCAGGTGCAGGTCTATTAAGTTTGAGTTTATCCAGTTGTTCCTGGCTTGGGTCTAGCTGTTGTGCTCAGCTTCTTCCTGATGCAGCCCTAGGAAGTGAACCTGTTGTGCTGCTCTGGCTCACCCACACACTCACTGGGCTTTGTTTGGGCTGGATCTGGGGTGTCCAGAGAATGCAGCAGAAGTTCTCACTCACTCGGTGGGATTGGGGGGAGCTCCAGAGGGATGGAGGGGTCCCAAGGGTGTGGCAGAGGGTCTCACTCAAGCCGCATACCTGAGTTTGGTCCGGAGAGTTCCCATGGGAGCAGGGGAGTGGGAAGCTCTGCCACAGACTCGCAGGGCCGGGGGTTGGGCTGGATCTGGGGGGTCCCAAGAGTGTGGCAGAATTTCTTACTCACTTGACGGGCTTGCAGGGGGGCAGCGAAAATAGAGAAATACAGAAAAGAAGTACATTTTTGAGAAAACTCCATGATTGGAAACAGAATACAGGAAAAATTTCTAAAAAGAAAATAATTTATTAGAATCAAAACCTTAGAAAAACTGTAACTTTTGAAGATAAATTATAAGACTGATAATGCTTTAGAAATTGGAGGCTTAATTACTAAGTAGAAGTGATATAGCCAAGGAATTAAAGATTATCAAAAACTTGAGGAAAGTCTAAACTTCTTTGTACCTAACAGTGTTCAATAATACAGCAAGAGAAGCTGTAAAAATATGAGAATTAAACAAAGTAACAGTGATTATGGACAACTTTTGAAAATTATCCTAGAATTTGACATATTAAATGACCAACAAATGGATAAACATAAATAATAAAACTGGCTTCACTGCACATACATGAAATATGTCCAAATAAATGAAACTATTTGTCAGGTAAATGAAAATCATGAAAATTCATAGAAGAAATACAAATGAATAAAGAGTATAGCAAATGGGCTTAACTTTATTATCAATGAAAGAAATGCAAACAAAAAACTAGCTTTCCTTTTTAATCAGAGATTAAAAAAATACACAGTGATGGTGAAAATATTGGAAACTATGATATAATTTTCTATAAGAGTACAAATTGGAATAATTTTCTAAAGAAAAGTTGGCAACAGAACTAAGATGAAATATTCAAATATTTTAATGAAAATATTCTAACTTCAATATTTGCTTTCAATATTTCAGGAAATAAAAGTTTTTTAATTAGTTTTATAGAGAAAAAATAGAAATAGGACAGTTTTAAAACCAATTAGTAAAACAGTTTCACTAATTAATACATTGCATATTGTTGTATTCATAGTGGTTATTCATTGTCAAGATGCAGAAATGATATCCTCACCAAACACTATTAGGACAAATCTTTCTTCTCATTGAATGAAGAGAATATAGCTGTACATCTCTCCTATTTTGTATATACAGATACAAAATGGTCTTTCTTTTAAATTTCATTTTATTTGTTTAGTTTTGTCAGAGTTGGGTATTCCATTGCCATTTAAATATTGTATGTGCAGGAATTCAGCAAAATAATCCAATATATCCCAGTAGTCCATAATAGTAGTGGGTGATCCTTAGGATTGCAATGTCACAAGTTGTTGACTTGAACCTTTTACACTTCAGCAAATTAATATAGCTTTTTATACTTTGTTTTTATACTTTTCTGCTTGATGGTTAAGACCAAAATAAAGCAAGACCTATATAACAAGAATGTAAGTTTTGAATCTGACAAATACAGTTAAATCCTCTCAGGATTTACTCTGAATCCCTGTACCACAGTTTGTAGATCCTTTGTCAGTGACAGCTACGTGGATGAGCCATGGCCATTGCTTGACCAATTTGCTCTCTGTGAAAGCCTGAGAGAATGTTTTTTTCTCCATGTGACTCTCTTTAGGCACACTACATGATCAAACACTTTCCTCTGTGGCCCCATGATGTCCTTGATCAGTAAATGTAGGACACAACAGGGTTACAGTATGTTACAGTATGGGTTCTCCTATGTCCTGAATACTCACTGACCTTGAAAGGCTAGGGCCAAAATGTTGGCTGTCCTTGCAGCAATTCTTTTTCTCTAATTTTTGATCTGTGAACGTAAGATGTTAACCCTTCATAAAAGAAGCTTAAAGATATTTTTACCCTATAACATAGGCAATTCAGCTTAACCTCAGTTTCTGAATATCAAACATCTTAGACATAATATGGAACAGGTATTTCTCATCAAGTATTCAAATGTTAAAATTTAAATTCCTACACAATGTGAAGAAAAAAAAAAGGAATTTTTTTTAAAAATTAGGAATAAGCAATTACATATTTTTACACAGAAATTTAGAAATCTAACCATGGGCCGGGGAGATGGTTCAGTGGAATAAGTGCTTCCCTGACAAGTGCAAGGGCTTGAATTCAATCTCTGGTTCCACAAAAAAAAGGAGGAAAAAAAAAGAAAAGAAATCTAATTATATACAGCATTGTAGCAGGACAGTCCTATGACATTTTTTCTTGTCTCTTGTTTTCATTTATTACACTTTTAAAAAAAATTTACTTGAGAGACAGTATGGCAGTAATTGGTATGACATGACAAAGCAGTACGCATTTAGAAAACCAGAATGACAGGCATTCCAAGCATGACCCTACCATTACATTCAGAGCAGTTGTTTAGTTCACAGGAATCAACATATATAGTTAGTCAGAGTGAGAATTTTAACAATTAACTGCTAGTTTCAAAAACCAGATGAAGATTCTCAGGATCTTTGCCTTAACCATCTTGGATATATAAATGTATGGTGTTGCCCCTGTCATGTTTCTTAGCTTTTCTCCTTGCCCTGTCTTTGTTGTTTAGTCCTTAAGATATTGCTTTCCTTTTAATTGTGTTATACCTTTCTATTAACATTTCTTTGTTTGAGTTCTTACACTAGGGAGACTGATATTTACACATGTGTCTGGTTTATTTCACTTATGAGTATATCTTCAAGTGGCATCCATTTAAATATGAATGCTTTGAGTTTATCATTTTTTATAGCTGAGTAATACTCAATTATATAAAAATACCACATATTTTTCATCCATTCCTCAGGTGACAGGCATCTTGGTTGTTTCCAAGATTTGACTATCACAAATTGTGCTGCTATAAACATAGGTGCACATATATCACTATGATATGACATTTTCAGAGCCTCTAGGAAAATTCCCAATAGGGGGATAGCTGGATTGTATGAGATTTCTAGTGCTGGTTTTTAAAGGAGTCTCCAAACTGATTTCCATAATGGTTGCACCAGTCTACATTCCCACCAGCAGTGGAGGAGGGGTCCCTTTTCCCCACAGCCTCCCCAGCATTTGTTGTTGACTAATTTCTTTATGGTAGCCACTCTATCTGGGGTGAGATGGTATCTCAGTGCTATTTAATTTACATTTCACGGACCGCTAGTGATGTGGAGTATTTTTTATATAGTTATTTGCTTCTTTAATTTTGTCTTCTAAGAAGTGTGTGTTCATCTTGTATGCCCATTTCTGGATTGGGTCTTTAAATTTTGGGGCCCTAATATTTTTAAGTTTTTTATAAATGCTAAAGAGCAGACTTTGTCTCAATGCTTCTTTGTCAAGATTTTTTAGAAATTTGTCTTTCCACTTTGTTGGTAATTTCTTTTGAAATGCAAAAGCTTCTCAATAACATGAGGTCTCAGTCACTAATTCTTTCAAGTATTACCCATGCAATTTGATTTTTGTGCATGAAATCTTTGACTACCACATGTCTTCAAAAGTTGTTTGGACTTTCTCTTCAAGGAGATTTAGTGTTTTTGTTTTAATATTTAGATCTTCAATCCATTCTGATTTCAGCTTCATGCATGGTGATACACCTGGGTCACGTTTTAGTTTTCAGCATGTAGAGAGCCAGTTTTTCCAGTACCATTTGTTAAAGAGGTTATCTTTCTTCCAGTAAGCGTGTTTGGCCCCTTTGTTGAAGATAAGCTGGCTGAGTATGTTCGTAGATGCTTCTGCACATTCTAATCTATTCCATTGATCCAAGTTCTATTTTGTTGCCAGTTCCAGGCTGATTTTACCACAGTAGCTTTGTAGTATAATTTCAAGTCAAGAATTGTAATGCTTCCTCCCTTGTCTGTGTTGCCTAGGATAGCCCTCGCTATTCTAGGTCCTTTCTGGTTCCAAATAAATTTTAGGAATGATTTCTCTGTGTCTGGGAGGTATGTTGGTGGTAATTTAATAGGGATTTCTTTAAATCTGTGCAGCAATTTTGGGAGTATGGCCATCTTTACAGTGTTGATTCTTCCTATCCAGAAGCAGGGAATATATTTACATTTTCTGAAATCCTCTATGATCTTTTTTCAGAGTAGTGTAATTTCTATTGAATAGATCTTTCACTTCTTTAGATAGATTAATTAGAAGGTAATTCATTTTCTGGGGTTCTATCATAAAAGGTATTGTTTCTCTAATTTCCCTCTATGTGTGTTTTTTATTTTTTGGCTATGCTAATGAATTTGTGTATTAATTCGAGTAGCTTGTAGGTAGAGATTTTGAGTCTTCCATGTAAGTATCATCTCATCTGCAAATAATGATAGTTTAATTTCTTCTTTACCTATTCTTATTTCTTTTATTATTCTCTCTTTTCTCATAGCTCTAGCTAATGATTCCAGAACTATATCGAATAGGAGTGGGATAGAGAACATCCTTGTCTTTTACCAGATCTGAGAGTAAAAGGTTTCAGCTTGTCCCCATTTAGCATTATGTTGGCCATTGGGTTGTCATAAAAGGCTTTTATCAGATTGTAGTAGAGGCCATCAATTTCAATTTATGTAGGACTTTGACCATGAATGAGCTTTGAATTTTGTCAAAAGCTTTTACTGCATCAATTGAGATGATCATGTAGTTTTGGGATTTGGCTCTAATGATGTAGCACATTACATTTATAGATTTTCAAATATTGAAACATCCTTGCATCCCTGGGATGAATCCAACCTGGTCATGGTGTGTAATCTTCTTGATGATTTCCTGTATTCTATTTGCTAGGATTCAATTGAGAATTCTTGCATCTATGTTCATGAGGGAGAATGGCCTGTAGTTCTCTTTTTTAGTTGTGTCTTGCCCTATTTCACAATAAGTATAATATTGGCCACCAGGAATGATTTTCAAAGGATTGCTTCCTTTTCAATTTCATTGAAGAGTTTGAGGAATACAGGGATTATATTTTCCATGAATTTCTCGAAAATTCAGTTGTGAATCCATCAGGACCTGGACTTTTCTTTGTCAGTAGATTTTTATTTGATATCATATTTCAATGGCTGTTATTGGGTTATTGAGAGTTGTTGTATCTTCTGGATTCAGTTTTGGTAATTTGTAACTTTCTGGGAATCTGTCCTTTTCTGTGTCTTCTATTGTGTGAGAGTAAGGATTCTCAAAGTAACTATTGATAATCTTTTAAATTTCCACTGGGTCAGTGGTAATCACTCCTTTTTCATTCCTTATTGCTTTATTTGAATTGTTTCTTTCCTTTTTTGATGAGGTTAGCTAGGGACATTTCAATTTTATTTAATCTTTCAAAGAAACAGCTTTTTGATTCATTAATTCTTTGAATTGTTTTCTTTTTCTTGGTTGAATTAATTTCTTCTCTAATCTTTATTATTTCTTCCTGGCTTTGGGCTTTTGTTTTGGTTTGTTTTTCTTTTCTAGGTGTTGGATGTGCATCATTAGTGTGTTTGTTTGTTCCTGTTCTGTTTTCCTAATGTGTGAGTTCAGAGCTATGAATTTCCCTCTGAGAACTGCTTTCAATGCATCCCATAAATTCTGATGACAAATCGTGCTTGAATTTTCATTGAATTGCAGATAATATTCAATTTCTTGTTTAATTTCATCTGTGACCCATTGGTTGCTGAGTAGGATGTTGTTTAATTTCCATGTATTTTGCGGGTGTTATTTCTTTCATTGTTTATTTCCAGTTTCATTACACTGCCAGCAGATAATATGCATGGGATAATTTCTATTTTGTTTCATATACTTAAGCATGACCTATGGGCTAGTATGTGGTCTATTTTAGAAATGACACATGCGCAGCTGAAAAGAA
Source organism: Octodon degus (assembly GCF_000260255.1). Classification (NCBI taxonomy): domain Eukaryota; kingdom Metazoa; phylum Chordata; class Mammalia; order Rodentia; family Octodontidae; genus Octodon; species Octodon degus. The sequence goes on along the minus strand of NW_004524667.1, from coordinate 39,389 downwards.
TGTGTATTCAGCTGTGTTTGTGTGGAACTCTCTGTATATGTCCACCAAGTCCATTTGTTCCACTCTCTGCTTCAGTTCTGCTACTTCTTTGCTAATTGTTTGTCTGCTTGACTTATCTTTTTGGGATAAGAGGGTGTTAAATTCTCCTGTTAAGATTGTTGTATTGAACATTAGATTTTTCATGTTCATTAAGATTTGTCTTATGTAGTTGGGTGCTTCTGTGTTTGGTGCATACATGTTTATATGCATGTTACCGCTTCCTTTTGATTTTTTCCCCTAATCAGTATATAGTGGCCTTCTTTCTTCCATTTGATCATTCTTGGTTTGAAGTTGTCGCTGTCTGAGAACAGGATTACTACCCCTGCTTGTTTCTGAGGTTCTGGGGCATGTAGTATTGTTTTCCATCCTTTGACTTTCAGCCTATGAGTTAAGTGTGTTTCTTGTATACAGCATATTGTTGCATTTTGTTTCCTAATCCCCTGTGCCATTGTATTTCTTTTAATTGGTGAATTGAGTCCATTTACACTGATGGTTCTAATTGAAATATACTGACGTATGATTCACATGTTATTTTCCTGCTGTTGTTTACTCCTTTTTCTGCTGTGTTTCATTCTTTGCCTTATTTAGTGGGTTCCTTCCATTGTCATTCATGATGTTCTTATCATTTTCATCCCTCTTTAGAACATCTTTTAGTAGTATGTGTAGGGTTGGCTTTGTCATCATGAAATTCTTTAGTTGTCCTTTGTCATGGAAGTATTTCACTTCTCCATCAAACTTGAAAGAGAGTTTTGATGGGTAATGTAGTCTCTGCTGGATTTTGTTTTCATAGAGGACTTGAAGTATTCTGCTCCATGCTCTTCTTGCTTTCATGGTTTGTGTAGAGAAATCTACCATTATTCTGATGTGTTTTCCTTTAAATGTGCTCTGTTTCTTTTCTCTAGTGACTTTCAGTATATTGTTCTTGTGCTGGATTTCTGGGATCTTTATTATATGTCTTGGTGTGTTTTTAATTGTGTTGATATTATTTGGAGTTTTGTATGCTTCGGCTATGTGAATGTGTGATTCCCCCCCACCCAAATTTTGGAAGTTTTCTGCTATTCCTTCTGCCCATATTCTTTTTATATCATTTGTATTGACTCCTTCTTTCTCATTGATGTCTATTAGTCTCACATTGTTCATCTTTGCATCATCTTACAGGTGATGTATTTTTTTCTTCTTGCATCCTAGTTGTTTTTAAAAGATCTTTTCTTACCTTTTCACTAGCTGTGACAGCATCTTCAAGATCTGAAACTCTATCTTTACTTTCACTCAAATGGTTTTGCAAGCTTTTGCTTGAGATTTTAAGTTCCTGTATATCTCCTTCACTCTGCTTCATGCGATCCATGTCTTTCCTATATTGCTCATTGAAGGATTCCATCATTTTTCTAATCTCTATTTTTTTTTATCAGTTCCTTCTTGAGAAGCAGTTATTAAGTCTTTCATTATAGTTAACTTACTTTTTTTTACTTCAGAGAGTATTTCTGATCTTATATCTTCTACATGTTTCTGCATTTGATTCTTTACTTCAGATGCCATTAATTCCGATATTTATTTTTTATTTTGGAGTTATTTCTGATTTCAGTTCCTCTAGTAGTAGTTTCTTTACTTCAGACAATATTAATTCAGACATTTCAGTTGTGGGATTTCCAGATTCTTCTGTGTTAGTGTCTTCTGCACTTGTGCTGGGTGGGCTTGGGCCTGAGATTGTATTTTTCTCCTTCTCTATGTCATTTTTTTTATAGCACGGTCCTCTGACCTTTGTTGTAAAGCTTTGGTGCAGGTATAACTTTAGTACCTACTGAAATTCAAGTGCAGATCTATGAAGTTTGAGCTCATAAGTTGTGCCTGTCTGGCCTGGCTGTTGTGTTCAGCTTCTTCTTGCTGCCACCCTTGGAACCTGTTATGCTTCCCTGCCCAGATGTTCTGCTGCTAGATTAGCTGGATAGTTCTGGCCTCCAGACTCTCTGCAGGGACTTCAGCTGCAGAGTTTCACCCCATGCCTGTATGCCAGGCCTGTGCTGGGTCTGGAGAGGTCCAGAGAGCAGGATAGAAGTACTCACTCACAGGTGGGCATGGGCTGAATCCAGAGGGATCCATCAGACAAAGGGAAGCATGGAAGCTTTCCTTCACTCCAGCTGGGCCTGGGCTTGGGCTGGGTCTGGAGGGGTCCAGAGAAAAAGGGGGAAGTTCTCACTCACATGCTTGGCTTTGGCTGGGTCCAAAGGGGTCCATCAGGCACAGGGCAGCACGGAAGCTCTCCCACACAGTTGCTGGGGCTTGCCTTGGTCTGGGTCTGGAGGGTTCCCAAGAGCGCAGTAAAAGTTCTCACTCGCATGCTGGTCTTGGGCTGAGCTTGTTCTGGAGTGGTTCAGAGGGGTCACGAGAGCACAGTTGAAGGTCTTACTTACACTCTAGGTTTGAGCTAGGTCTGAAGGTTTCCAGCAGGCACAGCAGAGGGCGGAAGCTCTCCCTCACACTAGCCAGGCCTGAGCTTGGGCTGGGTCAGGGGATATAAAACTTTAAACCTATAGTTATAAGAATGTTCCCTGAAGCAATATTAAAAGTACCATAAGGTTAAATTAAAATAAAACTTTAAAAATAAAAAATGAAGCCATTAAAATGTTAAAGAGTGGGGCTGGAGAGATGGCTCAGTAGAATAAGTGCTTCCCTAGCAAATGCAAGGGTCTGAGTTCAATCCCAGTTCTGCCAAAAAAAAAAAAATGTTAATGAGAAGAAATAAATTTATGTACTGATATGAATAAATGTTAATAATACATTGACAAAGACTGGTATGTAAAACAATCATGGGTTTTTTTTCTCTTATTTCTCTGAATGGTTTTATCTTTTTATCCTTTTTTATATTTTATTTTATTTATTTCTTTTTTTAATTATTTTTTTCCACAATTTTATTGAAAAACAATTTTATTGAAAAACCTGTCCAATCTCAAATAGGATTGAGACAGGTTCAAATTAAGTTGGTAGGACATTATCAATAATTAACACATTGCATACATTCTTCTTAGTGGTTAATTGGGGTACAGGATGTGCACATGATATACCATTTAAAAACACCATCAGAACAAATCACTGTATTTATTAAGAGAATGTAACTATATATTTATCCTAACCACTTTGAATACACAGATACAAAATGGACATTCATCTGTATACCCTTATTTTGTTAGGTTCCGTTATTTGAATATGATGGGTGTGTAAACTCAGCAAAATGTGATAAAAGAGTCCAGTAGCCCATAATAGTATTGGGTCTTCCCCTTAATGGCAATGTCAGAAATTGTTGACCTGAGTCCCCTACACCTCAACATAACAGCATGGCTTTACTTCTTCTACTTCA
>NW_004524667.1:28268-28945 GCF_000260255.1 Octodon degus | reverse complement strand
TCTGTGTTAGTGTCCTCTGCACTTCTTACGGGTGGGCTTGGGTTCTGAGGTTGCATTTTGTTCCTTCTCATCATTTTGTGTAGCACTGTCTTCTCACCTTTGTTGTAGATCTTCATTGTAGTTATAAACTTAGCATGTACTGAAGTTCAGGTGCAGATCTACAAAGTTTGAATATATCCAGCTGTGCCTGGCTTGGGTCTGGGTGCTCTGCTCAGCTCCTTCCTGTTGCTTCTCTTGAGGGCGAACCTGTTGTGCCACTCTGGCAAGATTTTCTTCTCCTGGCCTAGCTGGGTGGTTCTATCCTGTACACTCTCTACAGAGATTGCAGCTGAAGGGGTTCACCCCAGGCCTGTATGCCAGGCCTGAGCTGAGCCTGGAGGTGACAATGTGGAGTAGCGGGGAGAGGCACACTCTCACTGGGCCTGGGCTGCAACTGGGTCTGTGGGTTCCCGGAACCCACCTGAAATTCCCACTCAATGGGCAGGGTGGGAGAGGTGCTGCGAAGTGGTGGTGGGCATCCCAAGGTGGTGGAAAAGGGTCTCACCCATGCTGCGCCTGGGCTGGGACCAGTAATAAGTCCCATAGGCGCAGGGTAGCTGGAAGCTCTCCCACACACTCACCGGGCCTGGGGTAGGACTGGTTCTGGGGGTTCCTGGAACACAGTAGAATTTCCTACT
>NW_004524667.1:25033-27553 GCF_000260255.1 Octodon degus | reverse complement strand
TGAATTTTTCTAGTAGATCTTTGAGTTAAATATGGACATAAGCATAGAGCTTCACTGAACAAATGTTTGTTCTCTTGGAAACCATAAAAAATACTCTGAAGAAGGTCACAGGTTTTTGCTTAAAAAATATTTTTGAGTACTTTATGGGAGTTGCATTCACTGTATCTGTGATATAGCAGTAAACCAAAAATACAAAGATCTTTGCCCACATGTAGCTGACAATAAAGTGAGGAGAAACAATGAATTAAAAAATGAACATATGGCAGGTAATGTTAATGATTTGAAGTATAATACTTTCAGGGAGTTTCTGGGTAGAATACAAGTACTACTATTTTGCACAGTGTATCAAAAAGGCCTGGAAATATGATTTTGTGACCTACATCTAGATGTCCCCCCAGAGTTTCATGCAGTCATATGTAGGACTTTTTCAGAGATGATTAGATCTAAAGTGTGCTATTGATTGATGGTAAAATGCTAGGCTCAAGAGCACTAGTATTAAGAGTGTGTGTGTGCTACCTACCCTAAGTAGCCTATATAAGGTGAAAATGGAAAGAAGCAATGTTAAGGTCCCTGATTATTGCCTTTGCTGTCTTCTGCCAGCAATGACTGTTTCTACTTCATGATGCCTGCCTGCCGCATCACCCTACACTGGAGCCAGTCAGTTACAGATTGAAACCTGTACAAACTATGAGCTAAGTTAACCTTTCCACTTTAACTTTGTGGGGTATTTTGTCTCAGCAAAAAGAAAACTAATAAGAAAATGTGGTTTTTGTAGAGATAACTAAAGGAACTAAGGAAATAATCCATGTAGACATATGGGAATGATGGCTCTAGACTGATAAAATGATAGCATTGTATGTGTCTAATGTTTCTTTCACAAGGGACATACAAAGGTCGGTAAGGTTATGATGCAATGAAGAAAGCAAAGATATATGGTGCTTGGAAGTAACTGGATGCAAGCCATAATGAAGGAACAGCCTATGAGAGGTGTTATATGTCACTTAAAAATTTTGTCTTTTACTCTGCAGACAGGAATTCACCAAGAGATTTTTTGAGTGGCAGAGTTTGGCTGAGGTTAACAGCAAGGAAGTAATTATTTTAAGGACAACTGCAGTCTTCATAGTAGCTTCTATTGGCCACTTTCAAAATTATGGGGCACATCCTTCAGGAGAACAGTTCACCAAAGTGGAAAAAATAGAAATAGCTGACTTTAAATTTAACTTTTTTTTATGATACTTGTTTACATAATTCCTATTTTTTATAAAGTTTTAATCTGTAGCAATAATGATGTCAGAAAAATTAAAACTACAACAATGACTAAAATATACTAAAAAGAAAAATACAACATAAAAAGAGTAAATATGTGATCAAGTTCACTAAAAGATGGAAAAGATTTTTTTAATGAGTACAGAGTAAAAGCATGTAAAAAGAAGTATTTTTAGGCATACTGATGGGAGATTAGAGAAATTTCTGTTAGGATACTCACAATCTCCTCTAGAGTATATTTTTGCAAAAGGTTAATTTGCTTAGAGAAAGATTCTAGAGTTGGAATTAGGATGGGAAGCAGTTGGCAAACCTTGGAAATAGCTGTAATGGGACACAGTGTTGAAAAGGCAGCCGAAATTGAAGACCATAAAAATATAATGTCACCATTGCTCACATTTATGTGATTCCCTCCAGGATCTCCTAGCATCTCGGAAACCAGAATGAGCAGACGTTTGGATTAAACCAAGTTTCTGAACTGAGGTATAACATGAAACAGGCTCAATGAGGCCATGAAGGGCTTACAAGAATGAAATTTGTACTCTCACCTTAGCAACTGCCCAAGTGGACACAATATAGGGAACACAATTTTCATATATTCACAATCAGATGATCCAAAGCTGTGATCCTTGGGGAAAGCCAATAAATAAGTTGAGATGTGAAGTTGACTGTATTAACCTACCATAGCAACTTTCCTTACCTCAGGATAAGGGTAAATCCAACCAGAGCTCAGAGGTTTTGCTGAGTAGTAGTGCCTGAGTTCAGGAAGGCCTCACTGGCTAGGGTTTTGGGGGAAGGAAAACAAGTCCTCAGAGAAAGGAACTGCACAGACATGGCTCCGGAGAGCTGCAGAGAATTTTTCTCGAGTGACTATGGACTGATCTTCATGTATAAGAGGAGAAAGAAGCACCAGAAGCTGTACAAAAACTGTAAAAATTATAAGAAAAAAAAGGAGATAAATTTGGGATCCTTGTGATTGACATAGTGTTGGGAATTAATGAGCACTAATAGAAAGACTTCTACTTGTTAGGAGGAATCACAGTCTCTAGAAAGATTTCCTCAGAAAGTGGGGTTTTGAATATGACGTTTCTCTGGAATTAAATTAAATTTTATTTAATTTCAATGAATTTAATTAATAAATTTTTTGAAATTTTGAAGCCTAAATAAAAATAGTATTCAGAAAAACTGATTCTTCACTGTGTCCTACAAAAGTCTCAAAGTATTTTTTAAATATACGTTACAAAATTCACAATGCCT